>NW_012267519.1:890949-956426 GCF_000151885.1 Dipodomys ordii
AGCAGAAAAAGCCAGAAGTGGTGCTGTGGCTCAAGTGGTAGAGTGCTAGCCTTGAGCTGAAGAGCTGAGGGACAGCACCCAGGCCCAGAGTTCAGACTCCACAACCGGCAAAAAAAAAAAAAAAAAGTCGAATCTTTTCAGAATCATGGGCCTTTTTCAAGAAGAACCAAGAACCCGATTTAAGAAACAAAAATCCCTTCACTACACTGTTACATGCTTTGTATCATGTTTGATACTTGTGCTTCCAATTGTAGTGTAGTGTTTGTTACTATGATATTCAAATGTTGTTGCAAAGTTATAGTTGCATACTAGACTTATACCTGTTGTGTTATGGGAAAAGTCATTGTGTGTATGCTAAAAATTTAAATTAAGGAAAACGTATCTCAGCTTATTTGAAAGTACATGCAAGGATTAGAGCCTCAAAGAAAGCCGTGGATATTAGGAAACATGAATATGTATATTAACATTCAAATAACTTGAACAAATCAGAATTTTTGTTTGCCTAACTGCTGACTTTCTTCCTCTAAGTTTAATGCATGCAACAAGGGACATCTCCTGTGCTCAATTGTATTTCTTATTTTTAAGTTACCATGGTTAAAATCAAGCATGCTGACAGGCACAGGCAGACTTACCCTGTGTCTCTAGTGAATTTCAGGCAGGATCTTAACAGCTTTAGCCCAGTAATCTGCCCAGTAACAGTCTTGTGCTTAGAAGATTCAGAACTCTGATTACAATCAGATGCTCCCATCTTCCATACATATTTGGACCACATGAAAGCTTTTTGGTTTAAAAATAAGAAGAAAAATCTGAAAGAATTAGAATAGTAATTTCAGACCCAGGGAGCTTGAAATACAAATTATTTCTTGCAAATTTGATTTAGATATTTCTATATTATCTGTTTTTCATATATATATTTCATGAAATCTGCATGAGTATGTTTTATGAAAAAGTATACTGGGATATCAGCGTCTGTGCTTTATTTCCAAAAATTTCACATACAACAAATCTCTGCATAATTCCACCAACATTACTGGGAGAATCAGAGGTAAGAAAAGGTAAATGCCATTATGACAGAAAAAAACTGTGCTTGATTCTTAAGACAGCAGGACCAAAGAGTTAAGTGTCAGAATGATCATGTAGAAAAAATGATTAAATGCAATCATTTAATAAAATTCATTACTTTCCTTGGAAGAAACTTCACCACAGGAATATAATGATTCTTCCTCTAGAAGCATCATTCATGTCAGCAGAGATGCACAGGGCCATGTGCCTTCTGCTGCCAGGGCACATGGGCAAACTCAACAAGTCCAAGGCCACTAGGGCCCTGGCCATATTCATCCAGAATAGATGAGCAGAATTAAGACACTCCCTGAATATCAAAACCCAGAGGCTCTTTTCAGAGCCACCACTTGGTCTAAAAGGCACTGGCATTGAGTGGTCACCTTGAGTTTGGGGTTAGGGGAGAGCATCCATCATGTTAATAGATTACTTATGAAAAATTAATCATATACCTAGTACCTTTGTAGTTCAAGTTACTCCAACAATAACAATAAATTTGTAGTTTATGGTTCTACATTTACTTAATTAAAATTAAATTCGGTTTCAGAATTTTTTCAGGTATACTTCATAAGGATCAATAAGATCATAAATATTTTAGCAGTAACATCATTTACATTTTTCAGTCATATTCTCAAAGGAATATTATTGGCATTATACAAAGGTACTGTTTCTGCAGCTGGTAGTGCATAAAATGCCAATGCTGATATACAAACCAAACTTACTTATTCAAACCCTTTTTTGAGTGTGTGTGCCAGATCTAGGGCTTGTACACAGGACCTCACACTCTACCACTTGAGCCATGCTTCTAGTCCATCACTTTGCTGGTTATTGTGTAGAATGGAGTCTCAAGGACTTTTCTTCTGAAGCTGATTTTGGACATCCTCCAACTCTCAGCTTTCGGAGTAGCTAGGATTACAGGTGTGAGCCACCAGCTCCAGGTGAATCAAATTTTTTTGCCAGTCTTGGGGCTTGAACTCAGGGCCTGAGCACTGTCCCTGAGCTTCTTTTGCTCAAGGATAGCACTCTACCACTTGAGCCACAACACCACTTCTGGCTTTTTCTGTTTATGTGGTACTGAGAAATCAAACCCAGGGCTTCAGGCATGCTAGGCAAGCACTCTACCACTAAGCCACATTCCCAGCCCTCAAACTTTTTAATAAAACATATCCCAAATTTGGATTCAATTCAATATGGAACTGGGAGTCCAATGGAGTCCTCTCAGAGGGTAATTATTATAGTATGGGGGCTCCTTCCGTATTTCTTCCCTGGGCTTTGCAATAAGTATTAGATGGCTTGTGTGTATATGCCTACTCCCCACCCCTCTTTTTATTGATTGAGCATGAACCTAGAGCATTGTGGGAGGAAAAAGCTGTGATGGGCTACAGGTCATCTATTTATCATGTGTTATGCCTACCACTATCAAGCCCTATCTACCTGAGGTAAGCCATTATTAATAGCAATCCTTTAAGGCTAAAGTTATACATATGTCCACACAGATAAAAGACCAAGGACAAAGACTCTTATTAAATGTAGGTATGTATTAGTTTAGTTCTAGGGTATTTATGAAACTCATTTGCTCTTTTCTGTTTTCAGTAACAGATCATACCTGCCTATGTACATTGACAGGACAAAAGTGTGAAAACACTGACATGTGATTCTTCAAAGGAATTGGATGTGCATAAAATACAACATTTCATTTCAGCTGTTTTTCTTGCCCCATAACTATAACTATTACAATAAGCCTTAGTACTGTTGATTTTGCAAATAAATAGATACAGTACAAGGTCCTAAAATCCGGATCCCTGCTTATTGAAGAAAAATCTCCCCCTTACTGGTAAGGCAAGTGAACCTAGTGACTAGAACAGTAACCCCAAAAATACACCAGGATGACTATTAGATACAACAAAACACAAGTTATTGTACAACCCCAGTTTACCTGGCAATGCTCAAGTTTTCCTTTGAGCTGGATGCATAAGTGCTGAATCTCTCATGGATGTATAACACCACATCCATCAATTTTTCAATTAGCACCATTTAAATGGGAGCAAATGTGGTAAATGACAGAATCAACATACAGAGATATATGAGCAAATGTGAATTTATCTGGATTCAGGATGGTTCCCCATCTGCATAACTTGTGGGGCAGACCCACCATGACAGACTTCAAATTAATTGTATTGTGGTGAGTCTTCAGTGCAGTCCTAGGAAACATTTTGGGTACTGAGCAAGCAGCATGTCATTGAAAGTGGCTGATTCTATTGGACAATTGTTCCAGACTACGTGTGAAGGTATTGGTGATCAACAAGGTGTCTTCCATGGTATAAATCCTCATGCAAAGGGCCATGTATGGTGTCTTACACCTGGAATTCCAGTTACTCAGGAGGCAGAGACCAAAAGGACCATGGTTCAGGGACAGCCCAAGCAAAATTTTAGGAAGACCTCATTTCAGCAAACAAGTTAGGTATGGTAGTTCACACCTGTAGTCCCAAGTAAATGGGAGGGGTAGATAGATCATTGTCTAAGGCATAAGACCCTATTAAAAAATAACTAAAAGCAAAAAAAGTGTGAAGAAATGGTTCAAGTAGTAGCTATCAGATGCCTAGAAAGCACACTGATCCACCTGATTTCTTTGTAGAACTTTATGCCAGAGCAAACAACATAGCTTCCACTTCCTGTAAACAGTGATGTCAGGATGTGAGCACTTAGGAGAGGGAAGATAGTATGAGGCTGCAAATATGATTGGACAATAAAACCTCTTTTGTAGGTAGATAGGTAAACAGATAGATCACAGTATGAATATACTTTGTGGACAACAGTTTTGGGGGTTTTTTTTTGTTTGTCTGGGGCAGGGCACTGTCCCTGAACTCTTCAGCTCAAGGCTAGCATTACATCACTTGAGCCACAGGGCCACTTGTGGTTTTCTGGTGGTTTATTGGAGATCAGAGTCTCAGGGACTTTCTTGCCTGGGCTGGCTTTGAACTGCAGTCCTCAGATCTCAGCCTCCTGAGTAGCTAGGATTACAGGTGTGAGCCACCAGTGCCCGCCAGGCCAACAGTTTTAACTGGTAGAATTGTAGGTGACTGGGTTTTGAGATCTGTGTATATGCATTTTTATTGTATTGGTCCATGCAAGCTGCCATAACAGAATACCATAGACTGGGTAGTGTAGACAATACAATTTGCTTGCAGTTCTATAAATCCTAGGTCCACATCCATCAGGACCAGGCTCTGGTGATTGCATTTTTTCTGATATGTGGATGGGTCACCTTCACTGTGGCCTCACAAGGGAGTGCTATATCTCTTCCTCTTCTCACAATGTCAAAGGCCTATAAAATTAGAACCCAATCCTTATGACCAAAAGAGCCTATCACCAGGTGTAGACACGGTGGAGGTTACAAATTCAATTGATGAGAAGAGGAGCTGTGGTTCAACATAGTAGAGCACTAGCCTTGAGCCAAAGAGCTCAGGGACAGCACCCGGCCCTGAGTTCAAGCCCCACAACCAACAAAAGATAAAAAATATTTTTTTTAAAAAGCCAGGTGCTGGTGGCTCACGCTTATAATTCTAGCTACTCAGGAGGCTGAGATCTGAGGGTCACAGCTCAGGCAGGAAAGTCCATGAGACTCTTATCTCCAATAAACCACCAGAAAACTGAAGTGGCACTGTGGCTCAAGTAGTAGAGGGTTAGCCTTGAGCCAAAGAGCTAAGGGACAAAGCCCAGGCCCAGAGTACAAGCCCCATGACCGAGAAAAAAATTCAGTTGATGAATGGGGAAGAAACAGTTCAGTCACTAGCACTTATGTTCATCGTGAAAACAAAGAGTGCTTGGCTTAAAAGATAGTACATTCTGTTCAGTGCAAGAACCAGACCAGAGGTTCATTGCTATCAGTCATTAGCCAATGTCAAATAACACAGTGTACACATTATAAAAGACCATGTTGTGCTTAGTATGGTGTGGTAGGTTTTTAAGAAGTGATTCTTTCTTCCTCCCTTCCCTGTCCAATAATAGCCTCCCATTAAGGTGAAAAATACTGCAGAAGGCAATGAAACCATCTTGAATTCCAGTCCTTTTCATCTTGTGCAGCTCACTTCAGATACCATGTTTCCATATATTCATTCTGAGTTAAGAGGGCCTACATAGCTGGGCACCAGTGGCTTATACTTGTAACCTTAGCAACTCAGGAGGTTGAGCTCTGAGGATCAAGGCGTGAAGCCAGCCCAGACAGAAAAGTCCCTCTGACACTCTTATCTCTAATAAACTGCTCAAAAAGCCACAATTGGCACTGTGGCTCAAATGGTAGAGTGCTAGCCTTGAGTGCAGAGGTTCAGGCACAACACCCACAACCTGAGTTCAGGCCCCAGGACTGGCAAAAATGGGGGGCACTACATGACCTCCTCTTCCCAGATTCTCTAACACTATAATTCCAACTGTAGGGGAATAGCACTTAGCATTGGCCAGTCAGAACTCTCTGAACCTGGACAAAGAAAGCATTTCCCGGATGCATAATCTACTAAAGAAGTTTTTCTTCAGCCAATTTTAGTGGCAAAGAGAACTGTGTTTAATTTCATTCCTTCATCAAGAATGAACCACTGGTAGACCATGACTATATTTATTAATTCAATGTTATAATTGAAATGAAAATCAAGAAGCTGCAAAAGCATTCAACTTTTTAATGATTATGAAGCAATGAAGGCACCTACTAGATTAAAGCTGTCTTGCTCTGTTACACACAAGGGTCATCAATGGTGAGATTACTGTGATGTGCATCTGCTGTCTGGAATTTCAGTTTAAAAACAAATTTAAGGGAACTTGGCTATTGCTGACCTCTTAGTCAGGAAACAATAGTAGGGAAACCATCTGCAGGTGCCTTAAATTGCTACACATAGGTTTATAGAAACAAGCCTCCCAGGTGGTGTTGCTGCTTGCTCTTGTAAGGACATCCCCATTCTAGGATGTTTGGATACACTCCTTCTCCTGCTGGATAGCTAGGGATAAAAACAAATAAGAAGTCAGTAAGAGAATGTTTTTCCTAGGATTAGTTTCAGATTCTTGCAAAAGAACACTTCACTACCAGACTGGAGGGTATAGCTTTGTGGTAGAGTCTTCACTTGACAAGCACAGGGCCGTGGGTTTCATCCCCAGCATTGTAAAAAGGATTTTGTCAGTAAATGAAGGTTGCCATACATGCCACGTAAATATTCATGAGGCTCCACATCAACTTAATTTTTATCATTTGAGGCAGATTTATGCTATTTCCACTTTTTCTGTGGACTACATGGATTTGAAAATAAATGAAACACTTTCTTCAAATTGATCGTTAAGTAATATGCAAATTATACTTTCATACTTTCAGATAATTTACTGATTTTGGAACGCTCGGAAAATACTGACCTAACAAAAACCTATTGTGTAGCATCTGTGACTATTCTTAAGAGTTTGTTCAAAAATATATAACTTGAGAGCAAAACTGACCCCATGAGTCTGGAAGCCTTAAGTGTACTCCAGATCTAAACTTTGCCATCCATCTTATGTTGTGATTGAGTGAAGGGTGTCATGTTTTTTTACAAAAGGGATGAGATCACAGACTCAAATTTGGAGATGCAGAAAAATACCAGATGACCAAAAGTGGACAAAACTAAGGTTTTGAGTTTTTCCAAGGTTAATTTTAATGAGATTCAGTAATTTTACAAGAAATTCATTTTCTTCTTCATCCTTACTACTAGGGCCTCTCAGGTAAGAACTTCT
Organism: Dipodomys ordii; assembly: GCF_000151885.1. Lineage (NCBI taxonomy): Eukaryota > Metazoa > Chordata > Mammalia > Rodentia > Heteromyidae > Dipodomys > Dipodomys ordii. The sequence continues at coordinate 897,754 of NW_012267519.1, forward strand.
TAATCCCAGTAATGGTCAATTTGATATTTTAACTGCTGCATTGAACAAAATGGTATTCTAATGCTCACTTTGTGACAATATTTATTAGAAAAAGGTTTATTTACAGAGCCTATCAACTTTCCCTTTTTTTTCTCTCAACCAGAAATCTCCCATAACTTACTTTCCTTTGAGGGAAGGGTATTTTTTTCCTCAGTATTAGTTTTCTTCAATTTTGATCGGTCAAACTTCTCCACTTCAGACATGTCTGGTTTATCACTCATCTTGAGTAAGAGGCTGGAAAAAAACACAATTTTTAAAGTCATCTAAGAAGAACTTCATTAGACCAAGAGGTAACAATAAAATGTCTTAATAGCAATGTATATTTTTCCTGATGATTTTTAAGAGGAAAATAGTCAACAAACTTTAGAAAGATATGGTCATTATTAAAATATTTTAAATTCCCACGTCATTAGACTATTACTGGTAGGCAGTAAGTGATATTAGATGAAGATGCATTAGAAATCAAGATGCCCAATCAGCCCGGAGCCAATATGTCTGACTTTAAAAAAATCACAGCAATGGTAAAATGGAGGGGAGAGAAGCACATGAGCAGACAGGGATATGCAAACAAGAAAGAAGGTTAGGAGGAGGAGGAGAAAGGGGAGAAAAGGGGGGGAGGGGATTACCAGAAGGAATGGATTGTATTTTAACAGGGTGCATACTATTTGAGTATGTTCACTTTCTATTCAATTACGTTTTATTTTGCGCTTTCCGATAGAAAAAGAGCAAGACAACTGGGCTAACTTATTTCTACTTTAAGCGTCCAAAGACAGTAGATTTAAGATGCTACCGTAAAAGGAGGTATTTAATTCAGTCTAACCAATTACACGTCATGCAATCTTGGTGTCACTGGTTTGTAAATGCTGTTAGAAAGAATAGCTAATTAGGATCTGAAGTGAGACTTCAGCAGAATGAGTTGTCTCATTTCACCCTGTGTTCTTGGTACAGGGTAAGAGGCAAGAAGGTAAGCTGCCTGGCTGTGGGCACGAGACGTTTGGTGACCACCAATCATTCCGGGTTTGCTCAGAAGAGACAATAGGAGCCCACACACACCAGAGGGGAAAGCTCTCTCCTCTGCATGCCTCGCCCCACCCTGGTGGGAGACGGCAGGGCCAGTGCCCAGGGTAGAGTGGAGAGGACCCCAAGCAGCCACAAGTTCCAAACTCGCCCCCGTCCAGTCAAGGCTGCCCCAAGAGTCTTGTTTCTGCGATCAGACGCCAAAGGAAACGCTGGCGAACCTGGGATTAACAGAATCATGGCAGGGCGGGCGGTCAGGAGCAGTTTGCGTGCATTTCAAAGTACCTGTTATCGCTGTCGTGTGCCTTAGCCCAATGGGGGTGAAGAAGCCAAGGGCCAAGACCCTGAAAGCCCTTCCAGAGTAGCCCCAACCCTCCTCCGGGTCCTCCCCGTCTGGGAACTGCAGCGACAGGGCTGGACGGCTCCGGCCGTCCGGGGACGCCCGGGAGGCTCAGCATCCTTAACTGAAAACCTGGAGGCTGCGCCCGAGGAAACAAAGGCGCGGCCTCTCACACGACCCACCCGCCGCGCAGACGCGAAACATCGGCCCGGACCGCCGCCTCCTCCTCCCCAAATCCCGCACATGCCCCGCGCGCCCTCCCGTCCTCACGGTCCCCGACTCCGACCGGACCACGCGTTCTCACCTGGAGGCCTGGTGGCTCCCTTGAGGACGCTGGCAGGAGTAGAACGCTGGCTGGCTCGGAGCCGGTTGGGTAGCTGAACGGTTCCGCGCGGGTCTTTTTAAGTCTTGTAGCAGGCCACACCCTCAGGCCTCGCCCCAGACCTCTCCGATTGGACGGCGGATCCCGGACCGTTCGGTTCCTCCTCCCACGGCGGCAGCTCGGAATCTCAGCACTAGCTGCTACACCCTCACCCCTGCCACTCGCCAGCCGGCTTTAAGACGCCATTGAAGACCCCGCCTCGGACTCGCCCGGGGAGAACCCAAGGGAGAGCCGACTTCCTCTCACCGATTCTGCCTAGGGGGTCGGCATTTCCCTGGAATCAAATCTTTCAAGCACTCTCCGCTTTTTTTTTTAAAATAGAATATTGAGATGACCGTGGTACGGACGCGAAACTCAGTGATCTCTGTCCCAATCCTTAGCCAGGCAGAAGAGCAGCAATGCTGCTCATGGTGAAGGTGGGGGGTACGAGTTCATCCACGCCCGCAGCTGGACATCTCTGTGAAATGATGCAGTCCTATGTAGAAGACACATTTCTCACTTTCGCTTCCACTAAAATTTGATATCAGACAAATTACAACAATCATGGGAGAATCTGCCTAGACTATCTTTATCCCTAATCTCTAGCATGTTTCTTGGTTGACAGAAAACACTGAAGGTTGAATCTCTACGTTGAAGTTAAAAAAAATCATGGTAGTGCACAATTTTAGACAGCAGAAACTCCTACTGCCGGTTAAAGGAGGAAAGTTAAAAATCTGGTACTTTGGTTACTTACTGAAGGTTTAGTGTCATTTTCTGGGCACTCGCCTAGACTATAACCCGTTTAAGGCAAAATGGAAGTAAAATTAAGTCTCAATTGCATCCCTCATTTTCCATATGGCTCGTGTATGGTGGTTTTAGACATACAACGATGAACAGGGATGTCTCATCTTTTCCCCACCTCACTCCACCCTGTTGTATACTCTTGTGACACTTTGGTTTCAGAGTTTTTTACGCTGGTTGGAAAGACTCAAAACAGAAACATACACACATGATCAGTCCAATCTCTGCTTCCCACATACCAAGGATCACAGACATGAACCACTATGGCCCAATGAAAAATTTTAATGGAACAGTTTTGAGGACACAGTCCATTCATTCTACAAATATTTATTGAGCACTTACGTGTGGTGCAATTATTTAGGCACTGGAAATAGAGTGGTGACTGAAAGGAATTCCCTTATACATTAGGTGATGCAATCTGTTTTGTTTTTGTAACTCAATATTGTTCCCAGGGGGCTGGGAAAGGTGGTTGAGTGGTAGAGTGCTTGCCTTGCATGCCTGAAGCCCTGGGTTCGATTCCTCAGCACCACATAAGCAAAACGAAAAAAGCCACAAGTGGCACTGTGGCTCAAGTGGTAGAGCAGCTAGCCTTGAGCTGAAGAGCTGAGGGACAGCGCCCAGGCCCAGAGTTCAGGCCCCATGATTGGACCACCCCCAAAAAAAAATATTGTTCCCAGTGCTAGGTCCACGGACTAGCCTTCCCCCAGGGGATCTTCCAGAACTTCTCCAGCCCCACATCTTAATCTAAATATGAAAGCCCACTCCCCCACCCTCTCAGGTGATAGGCTCTGAGAGACTGGGCAGGAGATGCTCAAACAATAGGTTCCCTCCCCCAGACTTGCACAGTAAACTTGTGAAACTCTGAACTCTCAAGCTACCTACGACCTGGCCTTGACCCTTTGAACCCTCCAGTTCCTCATGACCCTGCCCCCCAGCCCTTACCCTATTTAAGTCCGCCACCCCAACCCTGTCTTGCCTCCTTGTCTCCTGACTCTCCTAAGGTCACCACAGCATCTCTCTTGAACTTTCCATTAAAGTTGATCTGGCCTGTTGAGTTCATATTCTGCTCTTTCTTTATGACTCAGTTTCCTAATGATTCCTTATGACTCCATTTCTTAACGTTAGGGTTGTTTGTATTGAAAGTCCCAGGAAATGAAGTGGAAAAACTAGGGACAGGTGGAGAGGAAAAGCTCAATCTTTGGCATATTAAGCTTGGAATACCTGGATCTCAGTGAAAATGCTAAGTAGGCAGGTGAATAGATTCCCTGTGCTATTTTTGCATTGCATTCACAATTCCTCTCCAATCTCATCATCATCGACTTAAGGACTGCCATTTACTTTGTATGGGGGGAAGGTGTCTGTGCCTCTACTGAGGCTTGAACTTTAGGCCTCATGTTCTCACTAGGCTTTATTGCTCACAGCTGGTCACAGTTTCCTTCTAGTGTTTTGCTGGTTAATTTGAAATGAAATCTTGCAGATTCTTCTTCCTTGGCTGGCTTCAAACCATAACCCTCCAGTTCTCAGGTTCTGAATAGTTAGGGAAGCAGGAATGATTCACTGGTACCTGACCACTGTTCACTTTTTGAAAACCTAATTAACTATTGGTAACTTTATAATATTAATGATGAATATATCATCAAAAGATAGCCACACAAGTAACTGATTTTTTTTCTGATTTCTTTTCTTTTTTTTTTTTTTTGGGTCCGGTCGTGGGGCCTGAACACTGGGCCTGGGCGCTGTCCCTCAGCTCTTCAGCTCAAGGCTAGCACTCTACCACTTGAGCCACAGTGCCACTTCTGGCTTTTTTCTTATGTGGTGCCGAGGAATCAAACCCAGGACCTCGAGCATGCAAGGCAAGTGCTCTACCACTGAGCCACCTTCCCAGCCCATTTTTCTGATTTCTTAACATACATATTTTCTCTTGAACAAAATAAGAAAGCATTACCTGTAAGAAGCCCATGAAAGTCCTATTTGTGAGAATCCTTTTGTTGTCAGTAATTTATTTAAAAAATTAGGCAACTAATACAAATACAGCAAAGATATGTTAATCGCTGTGAGGAATTATGGTACATTAGGAAGCATTAAAATTAGAATATCAAACATTTTTATTTTAAAATTTAATAGTTTATTCTTTGTGGTGCTGAGAATTTAATAAAGGACCTTGCATATGCTAGGGAAACAATCTACCAGTAAGCTATTGTTACCTTTGCAGAAATTAAAATATGCACAATGATTTGCAGAAAATGGACACTGTATCTGGTTTCTTTGTACATAGTGATAAGAATAGTTAAGAAGCTTTTAAAGGGCTGGGAAGGTGGCTCAGTGGTAAAGCGCTTGCCTTGCATGCCTGAGGCCCTGGGTTCCAATCCTCAGCACTACATAAGCAGAAAAAAAAGCCAGAAGTGGCACTGTGGCTCACGTGGTAGAGTGCTAGCCTTGAGCTGAAGAGCTGAGGAACAGTGCCCAGGCCCAGAGTTCAGGCCCCATGACCGGACCCCACCCCCCAAAAAAAGAGGCTCTTAAAGAACAAGACTGGGGTGAGAAGACTTTCCTATCAGATACCAAAATTTATTTCAAAGTTACCATAATAAGCCAGGCATGAGTGGCTCATGCCTGTAATCCTAGCTGCTCAGGAAGCTGAGATCTGAGGATAGAGGTTTTGAATCATCCTAAGCAGAAAATAATCTGCAAGATTCTTATAATCAAATAACTAGCAAAAAGCCAGAAGCGGAGGCATGGCTCATGTAATAGAGCTCCAGCCATGAGTGAAAAAGCTGAGTGCTCAGAGACCTGAGTTCAGGTCCCCATGCTAAAAGAAAAAAATTGCAGCAATAAAACAGTGATGTGTTGGCATGAGGTTAGACAAATAGACCAGTGAAATAGAACAGACAAAAATAGTCCCAAGAACAGTTCATATTTGACAGAGGTAGTATTATAAAGGAGTGGGAAAGGAAAAGCTTTTCAAGAAATTATATTAGGACACTTGAATATATATATATACACATATACAAATATATATCATTATATAACAAAAAATGAAAATAGACATCTATCCTTACATTTTACACAAGTCAATTCAAAGTTTATTAAAGACCTAAATATGAAAGGTTAAACTATAAAAATTTTAGATGTTAATCTGTATGACATTGGGGTCAGAGAAGGATTTCCTTGGTGAGGGACACAAACAGCATTTATTATAAAAGAAAGGATTGATAACTTTGACTATATTATACCTAAGAGGTCTACTTATGAAAACAAACTGTCGGGAATATGAAAAACAAGCAAACAAATGAGAAAACACACATACAACACATGCAGAACAAACGACTAAAGTTAGAACAAATAACTCCCACAAATTAATTTGAAAAATTTACACAACCCAATAGAAATAAAACAGTGACTATTTTGGATAAAAGCTTCAGGAGGAAAGAAATCCTAATGTCCAACAGACGTATATAAAGATGCTGAACATTATTAGTAATTAGGAAAATGGAATTTTGAAATGCTTCTGCATAGGCAAAAGTTGAGCCTGATAATAGCAAGTACTTTCCAGCAGGTGGCACAATGGGAAAGGTTAAGTATGAATTAAGTATGAAGTTAGGTATTATCTCATTAAGGTAAAGGTGCCCATACTACAAAGACCAGTAGTTATATTTTTAAGTAAATACCCTAGAGACACCTTCATTTGTGTGAAGTATCAGGAACATTCAGAGTGGTGATGTTTTGTAACAGTTAAATTTGGACATTCTAATCAGGATATTCCTCAAAGCTATCATGGAAAATTGGTTGTTGGCCACTTGGTTCTTACCCGCTGGCCAAACACTGGTAGCTCATGCCTATAATCCTTGCTATTCAGGAGTTTAAGATCTGAGGGTTGCATTCTGAAGCTAGCCTGAGCAGGAAAGTCTGAGAGACTCAGCTTCAATTAACCAGAAACACTTATCATATTAGATTACTGTATGATTTAGGAATCATACCCAGCAAAAGGTCTGTATATTTTCAATACAACTGTAAGTGTAATTTCCTCCCATATACTTTTTTGTTGGTCCTCATGGCCTGGCTACTGTCTCTGAGCTTTTTCACTCAAGACCAGTGTTCTAACATTTTGAGCCACAGTGCCACTTCTGGTTTTCTGGTGGTTAATTGGAGACAAGAGTCTCAAGGACTTTCCTGCCTAGGTTAACTTCAAACTGTGATCTGCAGATCTCAGCCTCCTGAGATTATAGGCATGAACCACCAGCTCCCAGCCCTCCCTCAAGATATTTTCTATCCACAACTGGTTGAATGTCAGGACATAGAACCTGTAGGTAGGGAAGACTAATGGCAGCCTCCTAAGCCACCTGGATCTGCCGATATGGATGGTCACCAACAGCTCTTTTGGACTGACTTTGTTATCAAATACTCTGGTATCATATTGCCGACTATCGCATTCAATGATGAATTTCCATTGCTAGATACAATAAGACACATTTGGTTTTGTCAGGGGACACAAGTGGAAGGCATTATCATCTATAAGGAGTGAACACATGTCAGCTTGGAAATTCTCAAATTTCCATAGTTGAAACAAATGGTATAGCTATGCTATGTGATTCCAATTGTGAAATTTCAGTTTCCACAGTGGTTATAACAACAACCATGGAGTTGGGCACCAATGGCTCATGCCTGTGTTCCTAGCTATTCAGGAGGATGATATTTCATGATCATAGTTTGAAACCAGCCTGAGCATGAAAGTCTGTGCGACTCATATCTCCAATTAACAATCCAAAAGTTGGAGGTAGAGCTGTAGCTAAAGTGGCAAGAGTGTCAGCATTGAGCAAAAAACAAATAAACAAAAAAGCAACTAAGTGACAGCCACCAGGCCCTAAGTTCAAGCCCCAGATCTTGAACCTGTGTATGCATGCGCAAGTGCAGACATGCACATGTGCGTGCACACACACACACAGATACAACCATGGCATAAAGAATACAAACCCACCAAATGATTTAAGTTGTAAGTAATTTTATTATTGTTATTATTATTATTATCATTGGCATCAATTTCATTAGCACAAAACTAAATCCACTATTAAAAGAAAACAAAACACAGCCCAAAGTCCTGTGTATTGTTGACAATGGATCAGTAACATTATTTTCAGGTACAAGGGACAGCACCCTGAGGATATAGACCATATCACAGCTTTGTAAATCAATTCAGTAATTCACCCACATTATTGAGCACCTAGGCACAATGGAGGATTTAAAAATTCATACAAGATCCCTGCGTCAGTGGCTCACACCTGTAATCCTAGCTACTCAGGAGACTGAGATCTGAGGATTATGGTTTGAAACCAGCCTGGGCAGAAAAATCCTTGTGAGACTCATCTCCAATTAACCACTCAAAAACTGGAAGTAGAGCTGTGGCTCAAAATGGTAGAGCATTAGCCTTGAGCAACAGAGGTCAGGGACAGAGTCCCCTGAGTTCAAGCCCCACGACTGACAAAAATAAATCATACAAGAATCCTGGCTTTGAAGAAGTTTTCAGTCAAGTCGGTGGTATTGGAGAATGGAAAGAATGTCAGGCCACATGGGATCAGTGAAATCTGTGTTGGTGGGCTCTTAGAAAATGGACATCACAAGCCGGGCGCCAGTGGCTCACTCCTGTAATCCTAGCTACTCAGAAGGCTGAGCTCTTAGGATTGCAGTTCAAAGCCAGCCAGGGCAGGAAAGTCCGTGAGACTCTTATCTCAAATTAACCACCAGAAAACCAGAAGTGGTGCTGTGGCTCAAGTGGTAGAGCATTCAATCGCCTTGAGCTGAGGAGCTGAGGGACAGCGCCCAAGCCTAGAGTTCAAGCCCCACAACCGGCCAAAAAAAAAAAACAAAAAAAAAAAAACAAAAAAGGGACATCACAGCAACTAACAACATCACATTTGTTTGGGGTAAATAAAAGAAAAGGGTCTATGGAAAACATGAGTTGGGTTTTGAGAACGGGAAGGCTTTAGTAGACTGTCCAAAAGCTGCAAGGTAGAAATGACAGTTAGGTTCAGTGTGGCCACAGATATGTTCATGGTATGTTTAGGGACAGGATAACAGTTCATTTTGGCTGGAGTATGGGGTCCATGTAAGCAGGAGTGGTGTGCTGAGTTGAAAGGCATATAGGGGTCATCTTTTGAATGCTCTAATTGACAGGTTATGATCTGTATGACCTGTAATCCTAGCTACTCAGGAGGCTAAGATCCTGAGGATCAGGGCTGAAGCCAACTCAAGTAGACAATCTGAAAGATTCTTATCTCCAATTCACCAGCAAAAAGCCAGAAGTAGAACTGTGTTTCAAGTGGCAGACTGCCAGCCTTGAGTGAAAATGCTAAGAGCATGAGGCCCTGAGTTCAAGGCCCAGTACCAGCACACACAAAAAAAGAAATTTATATCATAGTCACTATACTAATCAAAACGTGAACAATTGTGAAGAGATATGGTCATCTTACTTCCAGACATCTTCAAGAAATGCAAGGGGGTATCTAAACAATGTAATCACCTTGCTATTAAAAAATGTTCCAGCAGATAACCCCAAACAACCTAGAGTAAAAATTCCTTATTTTGCACGTAATTATATTTCATCCTATCCAGCCATCTCCAGACTCACCAATTCTTGCACTTGATGAGTTAAAGCCAGGTAAAATTAGGATTTCCAGCCATAGCTGCCACCCCAAAGTTAGGACCCATAGCATAAGAGAGCGGGGTTGTGATAGAGGCAGTGAACCACAGCATGAAAATGTAGCCATCTGAGTTTTCCAGAATCTCCATCCTTAGAGTCTAGCATAGTTTATTGCAGTTGGAGTTCTACTCATTTTGGCCTGGAGGCCATCTGGAGGAGTCTCAGCCACACAATGACTGTATGAGATCATCTTTTTAAGTTTCCTTGTAATAAGGAATTTCTGGCAGGAATTACATTTACAGACCTCTTGCCTGTAAAGCTACTGAAGTTGTGGATAGATTGGGGTGCCCAGGGGATCTTGTTGGGCTTTATTTGTGCTTAACAGGCTAGTAATTGGGAACTTCTCCCAGGCGATGACACTTTACAGATACTAAAACCGATTGCATTAGATCATCAAGCCAAAGAAGTAAGCTATATAGAAACAACCAGGCAAGATCTAGAGCAAAGATGCCATGATCACATTTCCTGCAGCTAGTCAGTCTTTCACCTCTTTCTTAGAGTGAGACTTCCTTTGTAGGAAGTCATGGATAGCAGTAGTGAGCCCCCAGGTCACACTTGACCTGAGAATAACCAGGGAACCCCCTCGGTAGATCAAGAGTACCTTTCGGCCCCGAGTGTCCCACAAATCCCGGGCAGAGGCCCACAGGCTTGGCATTCTCTGCCAGCCAATATGGGACTGCATGTTGGCAACCAGAACAATGAGAGGATACAGAACGAGGCAGGTGATTGTCCCATTGACACTACCTGATACCAAGGCAGGAACCCAATGGGGTAGGCCTTGCTGTGCCAAGCCCTCCTGGATGGGATCCTTGAAAGAAAAATACAGAGCACTTCCCAGGCTGTTTCTGACGAGAACAGGCCAGAAACCACGATAATAGCCCAGTGAAAGCCGCCCCCACAGCCCATAGGAGTTGAATTCCTTGAGAATGCTGACTGTGCTGGGGAAGCGAGCTTGCTTCCGGCCATCCTGAAGCACATTTTGCACTCTTTCAAAGGGGCTCAGTGCCACAGCTTCCACCACACCAGACATGAGGCCTGCAGCCCAGCGGTGTCCCAAGGGATGTGGCCCAACGGGGGAGAAAAAGCACAGCAGGCTGTCATATGTCCCAAACAAGAGAGTCCCTTGCAAAGTCTTGGAGAGAAGAGGTGGGTAGATCCCCCGGTAGAAGTACTGAGGACCTTCATGCCAAAGTTGCTTCATAGCCTCTGACACAGCCATAGCATGGATCTGCTGCCGGAATACCACCTTATAGATAGGGAAGGTCAGAAAAGTAGACATAAAGTTGGAAATGGCTCCAAGGGTGTAGGCCTGGGAGGGCCAGCTTTTCTTTCCTGGAACCTCTGCTCGTGTCCAGTGCTGAAGCTCCTTTCCAGCAGAGTGGTTCTGCTCCCCCATGCTGAATAAAGCGAGATGCAGATGGGAGAAACTGGTAAGAGGAAGGGAAAAAGTAAGTTAGACTGTCCATGTAAACCTGTTGGCAAGTATTTTCATGGCTTGGTTAGAAACAGAGCCCTATGAAACTCAGGTCTAAGAACATAATTCTTTTTCCCCTTCCCCTCCACAAATTATACCGAAATAAGGATACAGGTGGACCCGTTGCAACAATGAGAAGTACAAGTTGTCATGTAGAAAACGAACGTTACAACTTTGGTGGTGGTGGGGGAGAGGATGGAAAGGGATGGGAAGGGGAAACAAAGGAGGAGGCTACAATGCTTGATAAGAAATGTACTCATTATCTTGCCCATGTAATTGTAACCCCTCTGTACAGTTTTTTCACAATAAAAAAAAAGAACATAGTTCTTTGGACTAGTTTCTGAGAAACAGACATATACTTAAGAGATTAAGGATTTATGAAACTACCTGGGTAAGCCTGTAGTCCTAGCTACTTGGGACATGGAACTATAGAAGATCATGGTTTGAGGCCAGCCTGGGAAAAAAATTCATGAAATTCCATCTTTACCAATGGCTGGGCCTGGTTGTGTGTACCTGTCATCCCAGCTATATGGGAAAATACAAATAGGAGGTGATTCTAACTGACTAGGCATAAAAGAAGACCTGATCGGGGCTGGGAAAGTGGCTCAGTGGTAGAGTGCTTGCCTTGCATGCACGAGGCCCTGGGTTCGAATCCTTAACACCACATAAGCAAAAAAAGAAAAAAGCCGGAAGTGGTGCTGTGGCTCAAGTGGTAGAGCACTAGCCTTGAGCTGAAGAGCTGAGGGACAGCGCCCAGGCCCAGAGTTCAGGCCCCAAGACCAGACCCAAAAAACAACAACAACAAAAAAAACCAAGACCTTATCTAAAAAATAACCAGTGTAAAAAAAAGGTAATGAGTGGCTAAAATGATTGACCACTTCCAAACGTGAGGATCAAAGTTCAAACTCCAATAATGTAAAAAAAGAAAGAAAGAAAGAAAGAAAAAGAAAAACTCATCAATCTTAAATGAAAAGAAAAGCAGTTTTTCTTGAAAGCTACCTCTACAGTATTTTGCTAATATAACAAATTTCAATATACACATGAGATTGTGGAAGGAAGGCTCCAAAACCTATTGTGTTCAACTTTCACTACATACAACTTGGCATTTTAGGAACTTCTAGAGTTGTAGGTTGTTTCGATCTTTCCAAAACAACTTTTGTTTTGCTTCAATTATTTGTAAGTAGTAGTTTCAAAGGGGTTTCAATTGAACATGTCAGTTTGTGAGTACAATGCACATTGATCAATGTCACCTTGTTGATGATCCAAAACAATTTTTGTGGTGCAAAAATCTGAACTCAGGGGCTGGGAATGTGGCTTAGTGGTAGAGTGTTTGCCTAACATGCATGAAGTCCTGGGTTTGATTCCTCAGTACCACATAAACAGAAAAGGCCAGAATTAGTGCTATGGCTCAAGTGGTAGAGTGCTAGCCTTGAGTGAAAAGAAGCTCGCGGCAGTGCCCAGGCCCTGAGTTCACTCCCAGAACTGGCAAAAAAAAAAAGAAAAGAAAAGAAAAGAAAAACTGAATTCAGACCTCACCCATGATAGCAAGAGTTCAGCTACTGAGCATATCCCAAAACCTACCAAAAAGTATTTTTAAAGGTATTCAATAATTGTAGTGCAATATTTTAAAGGTTGATAGTAACTTTGGGGTGAGAAGAATCTCCTCACTTTTCTCAGTAGATTCATGCTTCAATTATATGTGTCTCATGGCAAGACCCCATCTATTCCCCCAGGAAAGAGCAGCTGCTTCTGGAAGTTTGATGCCAAGTATGTAAGCACCTGGCAAGTGTATTTACAATAGAGCACAGTTTCTTCACATCCACCATTGACATTTGAGACAATGTATTTTTTTTGCTAGTCCTGGGGTTTGAACTCAGGGCCTGGGTGCTATCTCTGAGCTTCTATAGCTCAAAGCTAGCACCCTACAATTTGAGCCACAGCACCTCTTCCAGCTTTTTCTGAGTAGTTTATTGGAGATAAGAGTCTCACAGACTTTCCTGCCCAGGCTTTGAATTGTGATCCTAAAATCTTAGCCTACTGAGATTACAGGTATGAGCCACCAGCACCTGGAAATTCTTCTCTCTCTCTTTTTTCTGATAGTGGTGCTCTTACCACTAAGCCATGCCTCCAGCCTGATCTATGCTTATTTTGAGTACACACCTATCCAATTATGCTAGTCTTCTTGGAAGCTAGGATCACAGGCAAGGGCCACCTCATCCAGAAGATGTCTCAAAAACTGTGTTTATGTTTTAACCCAGGTTGGCCATTAACCAGGATACTCATAAACTCAACCAAGCTAGGAATACAGTTGTGCAACACTAGGGTCCTGCTGAGCAGAATGTGCTTTATTATTAGGACCTGTCCTTTTTGTTGTAACACGTTTAGCTCCAAGCCTCATTCTCCTTACTGCTTACTCATAGCACCAGTACAGATCTACCCAATGTGACAGTCAAAAAATGTCTCTAAGCTGGGCAACAGCCTTATCTCATGCCTATACTCCTAGCTATTCAGGAGACTGAGATATCAGGATTGCCATTCGAAGTCACCCTGGACAGGAAAATCTGTCAAACTCTTCTCTTCAATCAACCACCCAAACCAAAAAAGCCAGAAGTAGATATGTGGCTCAAGTGGTAGAGCACTAGACCTGAGAAAAATAAAACCTCAGGGACAACTCCCAAGCCCTGAGTTTAAGCCCCAAGACAGGAACCAAAATAATAAATAAATAAATAGACAAATAAATCCTCCAAAGATGACAAGATAACTTGTCTCATGGAAGGAAATATTACTCTATGTTCTGAATCACAGTACTGTAGGGAAAAGGCAGTGCTAGAACTGCAAGCTATTGTTTCCCATCCCATAAAGTTAGGGAGCAAATGGGGGGAAATGGGAGCAAAATCAACTTGGGAGCCAGGACACATGAAGGAACTTTGAGATCAAACAGAAATGAGAGCTAGATTCAGTGGCACAACCATTAAGTCTCAGCTAGACAGGAGGTTAAAGAAGGAGATTCAGTTGAGCCTAGGAGCTCCAGAACAGCCTGGGCAGGAAAGCACAAAAGACGAAGGGAGGGATGAAGGAAGGAAAAAAGAATGGAGGAAGAAAAGAAAGGGGACTCAGTGGAGACCCCAGGCAGTTTTTCCTGAAGGCATTGTCTTTCCCTGGGCTGAGGAGACAAGGCGTGCAGCACAGGGAGCTGCTGTGTGTGTGAGAGAGGAAGCACCCAGTTGTCTGGATAGGGGAGGGGAGAAAGGGGAGAGGACATGATGAGCAACTGACAGCGATAGAAAGCCTGGTGGGAATTGTACAGCACAGGTTTCACATACAATCTTGAGCTATGTGGTCTGGGGTGGGGTTGGTGTTGGGAATCTGCATTAACAGACTATGGCTCACACAGTGGTGAAGAGGGTGCTGGCTGAGGCCCCACTGCAGCCTCTCTGGGTTGCCACACTCACAGCCTGCCTTGGAGTGAGTGCTTCTCCTTCCACAATTGTCCTCCTCAGCAAGGCTTTCCCTCTGGCTTATCCCCCGATGACACAACTGTCCCTTCCCCTGGAGCCACATTCATCTCTTAGTGGAGAGGACAAGTTCAGACTCCTGTGTTCTGCTCATCATCCCCCTTACACACACACACACACACACACACACACACACACACACACACACACACACACACTTACCATATTCCATGAAGGCCTTAAGCCTCAGCCTCCTTTACTGTCATGGCTAAAAGGAGACTGGGGGGGGGGTAGGGCGTGCATGACTTGGACCATACCCTTTAGCTGAGAACTGACCAGAAGCAAAGGCTCCAGAGTCTCACTGCCTGCATCCCTCTGGGACAACCCTGGCAGCCATTTCCATCCCTCCAGGGCCAAGGGGTTTTCTTCCTCACATCAGGCCTGGCTCCACCCAGGTCTGCCAATCCACAGGAAACTGGAGTCTTCCTCAGCTCTCCTATCCAGGGTCCTTCCAAGTTTCATCTGTGCCTAAATAAGGGTGTGTGGTGAGATAAATGTTTGAACCCTCTTGTACCTCAGAGTTCAGTAATGTCCCACTTCCTCCCTACCTTTTGTAAACGTGCTCACAAACTCCAGGAAACAGAATAACTTAGCAAAAAGAAAAAGCCTACGATTATGGCAGATCAGCATTGCAAGCACAGTTCTGTTATCAAATTTCTATATGATCTTTAGAAATGCATTTACATTTTGGAGTCTCATCTACTTTACTGATAAAGTGAACAGACAGGAAAAAATACTCAGCGGGCTTCCCCATAGCTTTGCAGGGTTACAGGGGTTAGGGAGTGAATTCACACCAATACGTGATCAACAGGAATTTTACTTTAGTACCTCTGATTCTTTCTGCTCATTTAGAAGGGTTAAAAGTGAACAATAATTTAGAAACATCTTACCTCAAATATCTCATCCATCATGTATTCATTATAAATAACTAATTATAAAGAATTCATAACCTTGGTATGGTGGCTCACACCTGTAATCCTGGCTACTTAGGAGGCTGAGCTCTAAGGATCACAATTATAAGGAAGCCCAGGAATGTCTGGACTTATTTCCAATTAACCACCAGAAAACCAGAAGTGGAGCTGTGGCTCAAAGTGGTAGGGCACTAACCTTGACTGAAAGAGCTCAGGGACAGGACCCACGCTCTGAGTTCAAGCCCCCAGACTGACAAAAAACAAAGAAAGAATTCATTACAAATTGAATTCTTTTCCTTTTATGGAAGGAAAGAAATTTACTTTTTCATGTATCTTTCTGCTAAGATGCTTTGATGGCATATAGAAAATTTGAGACTTTACCATGTGCTTAGTTGTGTGACCTTGGGCAGGGGTTTAGTCTGGAAAATGAGAACAATAAGACCTACCACAAAAGGTTGCTGTAAAGATTAATAACATAAAATGATATAAAGTGGTTGAGAAGCCATTACTTGATGATATTTGTACAAAGTATCAAAAAAAATTCTTCCCAACTCCATCATTCCTCTCCACACATCACATGCTCCTGTACCAGATAAGAGCAGCTTCCATAACCAGCCCTGTGTCCCTATGCATGGGAGCGAAGACCTTTTTTTGTAAATGCAAAGGCACAGCATAAACATCTGGGAAGACCTGGCTCCTTAGCATGAGTTCCAACATAGAGAAAGGGCCTACAGTTTGCCTTGAGAAGTTTTCACTTAAACACCCTCTGATCAGCCTCATATGAGTCAAATGAACCTAGGGCACTCCAGACTGTCCTGGCCAGGCTAGAACAGGTAGGTATTCCATACCAAGATCCAGCCCTACATTTGTATGTACATTTGGTCAGCTCACAAATACACATTGTTCAGCTACTACATCCTTATGGGTAAATCCCAGTGGAGCAAGAGATGTAAAGGAATTCACACCTGTACTTGGTCAAATGCTTGGGAACATAGTGGAGGAGACAGTTCAGCAATAAAGACAAAAATAAAGGGTGTTGGGCTGGGAAGGTGGCTCAGTGGTAGAGCGCTTGCCTTGCATGCATGAGGCCCTGGGTTCGATTCCCCAGCACCACATAAGCAGAAATTTAAAAAGCCAGAAGTGGCGCTGTGGCTCAAGTGGCTGAAGAGCTGAGGGACAGCACCCAGGCCCAGAGTTCAGGCCCCACGACCAGACCCAAAAATAAATAAATAAAGGGTGCAATAACGAGGATTAAAGCAGAAAGACAAGTGCAATGTATATTACCTGGGACAGAAAAAAAAAACACTCAGTGTTATCAAGGATTTGGTAGAAAAGGAACCCCACTACTTGTTGGTGGTGATGTAAATTAGTACATTTGCTATGGAAATTAGTATGAATGAACCCAAATAATAGCTGGATATCAAAAGTTCACACCCGTAATCCTAGCTATTGGGGAAGTTAAGAATTGGAGGATCATGTTTCAAAGCCAGCCAGGCAGAAAAGTCACAGAGCCATCATCTTCATGAAGATGTGGTGGTGTGTACCTGTACTCCTAATAATAATGAGAAACAAAGTAGATAGACTGCAGTCTAGGTATGCACCCAGGTAGGAAGCGAGATTCTACTGAAAAATAAATATTCTATCCAGCAAAACATAGGGTAGGAGTTATGGTTCAGTGATAGAGCCGAGACTAATAAGATGGAGACTCTTAGTTCAAACCCATATACCACCCAATAAAATCCTATTACATGATCTATCTAGCCCACACCTGGGTATATATCCAGATGAAATTAAATAAGCATACCAGAGAGATACCTATAAGCCCAAGTTTATTGCAGGTAGCACTATTACATTGACAAAGCTATGGAATCAGCCTAGGTGCTTATCAACTGATGAATGGACAAAGAAAATGTGATACATACATTAATATAATGGAGTAGTATTCAGCCATAAAGAAGAGTGAAATCTTGAAGCAAAATATATGAAACTGGAAAACACTATGTCACGTGAAGTTAGCCAGACTTAGAATGGTAAATACAGGACATCCTTCATTATATGTGGAAGAATTTTTTTAAGTCCACGTGATAGTAGAATAGCAGTGAAGAGGAAGGGTAGGAAGAATGTAGCAGAAAGGTAGCTGAATGTGATACATGGTGTATGTACATATGAAAACATACTGAATCTAATTAATATGTACACTTAGTGTGTACCAATTAATGAATAAACTTTCTGAGGAAGAATATCTGACACAGTCCTTAAACAATGAAAATATTCTTGTTAGGTGAAAGAGTGGGAGTAGACATTCTAGGTGGAAGAGGCCTGAGATGGAGGCTAGAAAGTGCTGTGGGAGGGGACTGGCAATGCACTGTGAAAGGAGGTAGGCATACTATATGGAAAGACAGCCACATTTGTAAGTTGCAGGGGACAGGAATTTTGGAGTCAGACAGCTCTAAGTTTGAATTTTGTTGCACTACATCCTAGCTTTATGATCTTGTAAAATGATAGTCGTGAAGGTTGCATGAGGTAAATCACATAATATCTGGGACATATATAAATTGTTCCCTAGATTATGTTCATAGTTTCACTTTCCAAAAATGAAACAGCAATTAGGATACGATTACAACTAAACAAATCCAAAGGCTTCCATTGATCTAAAGCAGGGGTCATCTGCAGAATGATTTTTCCCCTCCCCTTCTTTCCCTTCCCTTCTCTTCCTTTCCTTTCCTTTTGTAATGTTGAGGATCAAACCCAAGGCATCATCTATGCTGTACAATTGCTCTACAACTGAGTTATATTCCAAGCCTTCCAGAATACACTTTAAGTTGTTTGTAAAACAGTAAAGAAGAGTTTTCATAGCCACTGCACTTTGACAGTCCCTGGGCTGGAGTCCTAGGAGTTCCACCTGCAAGTTTTTATGGCCATACACAAATTACTTAACCTTCCTAAAACTCAATTTTTCTCTATGCAAAATGGGATAATGATGCCTGTCTGGGAAGGATTGCTGGGAAGCTGAAATGCGATAGCAGATGGAAAATTCCTGGCACAGCAGAGGCAAGCAGCCAAAAGTGGCTAATACTGTTTCATCTGAAGTCTTCGTCTCCTAACCTTCAGGCTTTAAAGACTTATTTGTTGAAAGTAGAAAATGTGTTCACTTTGGAAGCATCATTTAGAGCATACTCCCACATTGAAGGCCAGAGATAAGGGATGCCCTGTATCCATTTGGAGCCACCTGATAAATTTGCACATGTTTCTCCCACCTCTGCTCTAAGGGACTCTTGCTTTGTTCTACTGGCCCAACTCGTGCGCTTGTTTTTACAAATCTATTTTCTTTTATTATTTTTATGAGGTCTATTTTTGGTCCCATCCCCAAGTGCAGATATCTCATTAGGTGAGGGAGCCAATAAAAACATGGAACAAGGGTGTGTGAAAAGGAGAAGTCAGGGTCTGATGGCATGGTGCTGAGAAACAGAAGGAAGATTGTGAAGTAAACCCAGCAATTAGTGGCAACCTCACCCCTGACTGCAGGGTAAGCATCCTGCCTTCTTACTGCCTCCAACATTGCACCTTCCAGTACCAAGGCCCAAGGGTTCCATCTCCAAGAGGAAAGGCCCAACACTGAGATGAAAGGTGCATCCTCTTCAAAACTGCATTGTTGACTCCAAGGAATCTTCCATACTGGGCTTGTAAATAAGAAAGTAGGAAAGAAAGGCAACATACTCCAGCAGGCAGAAAATGAAGCCAACAGTAGTTCAAGAGCATCAGGCTGCTCACTTGTGTCCAAGCATCAGGAAACAAGAACAAACCCCACAGGACCCTGCTAGCCACAGTGTACATTAGGGAAGTAATACCTGCTCTCTAAGAACCAGATGTCAGGGAAAATGGAGCAGGTTTCTTAGCCCCTGCTTCATGGCCCATTCATTCTGGACAGCCCTGCATGCCGTTTCCATGGAGTTGCTCCTTCTCTGAGGCCTGTGATGCCAAATCCAGCAAAGTAGAAGTCCCCTGAAGAGCTCACAGAAGGGCAACCTAGCAACCTATCCTTCAGCCAGGAAATGAAAGAACTCTATCAGTGGCAGAGCTGTGATGTGGGTGTTCAGTCAAATAGAGTTCTATTTCTCCCATTTCCTCCTCAAGCAGGAGTTGCAAGGAGGAAGGTGTTAGGAAAAAGGGTGATAAAGTAGCTGTTCTTAACTATCTGAGGGCCATAGAGCCATTTGAAAAATCTTCAGAAAAATGCACAAAGTTCAATTTGTCTGAATAGAGTTTGAGGAAGAACCCTAGGCAAGCACCTCTGCTGTGGAATTAAGTTTCATGACAGATACATTATGTACAGATTCAAGCCCTTCAGCTTGACAGTGGTCTACAATCCTCCTTACACTTGAGAATCAACTAAAGCAACAGTTAAGATTTGAATCACACTTCTGACCCCTACTCCTTGTCAATCAAGTCCCCAGAGGTGGAGCCCAGGAATCGCATTTCAAGCAAGATTTTCCAAACAGCTGTGCTGGAACCAAGACTTTGGATAACAGCATAAGTTTTGTATGCAGTGTCTCGTTCCAAAGTGTGCCTTCACATTCTAACTCTAGGTGAGTCATTTTCTTCTGATTCTTAGCTCCTTTAGGATCATAAGGGGTATAAAAATATTTTTGTTTTGTTTGGTGGGGTTTTGTTTGCTTACTTGTTTTTCATGGTAGTGGAGATGGAATGCAGGGTCTCTAGCCCTGTAAGGCAGGCACTGTACCACTTGAGCCACACCTCCACTCCCCTCCCCCAAGAAGTAACATTATTTTGTTTATCAACAGGAAGTTTGTTGCCCTGTGAAACTTGTGTTAACAAAAAGTGAAAGCAAATTGCCTCGGGTTTTTTTCCTGTACAATGAATGTACTCAAAGAGTACCATCCTCTTCTGTCACTCTGTGCCCAGTGTCTTCACAACCCCACGACCCCTAGCACTACCATCCCAAAAAGACTGCTGTTCAAATGGTCTGAGACTTCTTATATAAAAATGCTCTCCCGGCCATGTATTAGGCTGGGGTGCAAAAGTGATTGGTTTCCAATTTGCTATAAGATACAGTGCATGATGCCCTAAACTTTCTGTGGCTCCGTTTCTTCAACCGTAAAATGGAGATCGTAGTAACCCCTGCTCGCTAGTTCAATATAGCTCCAAGTTGGTCCTCTCATCCCCATCACTGGGTTTTCTCCACTAACCCTTAATCTGATGGTGGAGAGTAGTGTTTAAAAGGAGCAGCCTTTGAAGTTAATACATGATGACCTGCGTGTGAGCGTTTAGCTCTGCACTTCCTAATCATACTGCCTAGGTGCCTACACCTCCCTCTCTGTTAAATGGGCACATCGCTTCTTCACAAGGATGATAAGAATAAATGTGATGTCCGTGCGAGTGCACTTGCACCCTTGAAAGAGATATTCAATGTCTCCCCCCCTTCCCCCCATACAAAGGTGAAGAACTCTCATTGTTCACTTGCTTTCTGCCCCACCTCGTGTTTAAGGCATCCGATCTCAAAGCGTGGAGGAGAGCCGAGGCGGATGGCTATAGAAGGGAAGCGAAGGGAGCAGCAAACTCACGGGTGAAATGTATATGGGCCTCGGTCCGTGCGTCTGAGCTGCACTTGACGACGCCGCGCCACCGGCTCCCGCGCCGCTCTGTCGCAGCCCCCACCAGTAGGCTCCCCCTTCTCGCAGGCATTAGCATCAGGGACAAGGCTGTGCGGGGAGGCCGGCCCTGCGCCCCGCTGATTGGCCACGCCGCCCCTCTCGTCAAGCTCTTTTGTCTCAATGGGAAGAGGCTGGAAAGAGCAGCAGCCGCTGGGCAAGCGGAACTGGAGGGCGGGGGCAGCCGCGGCTGCCTTGGAAACCGCTGCCTGGATTCTGCTACCCCTTGCTGGGCGGGCTAGCGTAGCAGCTCGCTTGGTTGGGCTGCCCCTGGTTTTTAGCGGCTGAGGAGGCGCCATCCATTTCCCCTGCAGGGCCCCAGAGACCGGAAGGCAAAACAGAGTTGTCAGCGAGGCCTGAGCATCTGCTGGCAACCCGCAGAGCACAGGTAAAGAAATGGCTTGTTAAACTGAGGGAGGAGGTTGGGTTCATCTGCATGCTACTACCCATTGGTATGATTTGTTTGCACTTAGGGAGAGGGCGTTTTCAGGAAGATAGCAAAAAGCAAGGATGAGAATTGGCAAGATGTCTGTCTTGAACCCCCTTACATCTCATTTCCTGTGAAGAAATGAAATGGAAGGCATACATCCAACTTTCGTTCCTTTTCTCTATGGCAGCCCATCAAAGATTCCGAATTTGAATTTTGTGAGGCAAATTGACAAGCTGGTAGACTGATCATTGCTCTGGGTGAAGGTATGTGATAGATGGCAGAGGTTGGAGGGGCACAGAGGAAGGAGATTTGGGCTTCTGTTTCAAGGATGGGGAAAGGAATTTTTCCTCCTGGAAACAGTGAAGAGGGTTAGCAAGATGACATGAGAGTCTGCTTCTGACATTTCTTCCTCTCCCATTCCCTGGGTTGTGACGCAGTCCCAAATGCGTTGAGTATCTGGATCTGCTACCGGCTGTGGACTTGAGAGATCATCCATACCCATGACGTGAGCTCTCACCTAGGTACCTGTTTCAGAGGCTGGACCACAAACGAAGACGATTTTCCTAGCTCTCATAAGAATCTGAAAAATAGCAGGAAACTTCTGAGAAGGTACATGGAAGAGGGGTGTTGCCACCTAAAACCTTGAGGTTCATAGACATGTTATTAGTATTATACACATAATACTAATAAACATTAATATGTGGGCTGGGAAGGTGGCTCAGTGGTAGAGGGCTTGCACTGCATGCATGAGGCCCTGGGTTCGATTCCTCAGCACCACATAAGCAGAAGAAGCCAAAAGTGACTCTGTGGCTCAAGTGGTAGAGAGCTAGCCTTGAGCTGAAGAGCTGAGGGACAGCACCCAGGCCCAGAGTTCAGGCCCCCCGACAGGCAAAAAATAAAATAAAAATAAAAGTAGACATTAATATGTGAAATGTAGACTATCATGGTCTATTTTGAGGGCTTAATATCTGCTCCAAACACTATTTCATCTAGAATTCTAACCAACAGTTGTTACCCCTTCTGGAGAACAGGTGGAGGTGAGGGAGAAGGTTGAGGGTGGTGTAGATAAGGCTCTGAAAAATGCCCTGCCTTGTTGCTAGAATTTCTCAGAATTTTTAGGAGACAGTGCAAATGTAGACTATTTTGCAGTGTACTCAAAAAGGTGGAAAATGCAGATTGGTTCCCCTCAGCTCCATTCTGTTACTTGATTGATCTTTTCCTCTCCATTTACAGGCCCTACTGAAATACAAGGAAGATATAGCCCAGGAACCTTGCTTTGGAGATTCCTGCAGGTTAGGCTTTTTCCCCCCTTAAAAGCCAGCAGATACTCTATCATCTTCAATCATGGCAAGTATCCTTGCACGAGTGCGTAACAGCCAGCAGCAGAATGCACCCTTGCCACCCTGGGCCTGTTCCCTATTGAGGTCCCTAGGTGTGAGTCTTGCTCCTTTAATGTCCAACATAGTAGAAAGAAATGTGAAATTCTTCTCTGGAAGGGTGGCGCCAGCTCAGGGGGAAGAAACATTTGAAAACTGGTTAACCCAAGTGAATGGGGTCCTGCCAGATTGGAATATACCTGAAGAACAAAAGTTGACCCTCCTGATGAAAACCCTCAGGGGTCCTGCCCGCGAGGTCATGCGTTTGCTCCAGGCTGCCAACCCCAGTCTAAGTGTGGCAGATTTTTTGCGAGCAATGAAACTGGTGTTTGGGGAGTCTGAGAGCAGCATGACTGCTCATGGTACATTTTTTAACACACTGCAGGCTCAAGGGGAGAAAGCCTCCCTTTATGTGATCCGTTTAGAGGTACAGCTCCAGAATGCTATGCAGGCAGGTGTCCTAGCAGAGAGAGATGCAAACCAGACTCGCCTGCACCAGCTCCTTGTAGGGGCTGAGTTGAGTAGGAACCTGCAAAACAGGTTTAAGCGGCTCCTCAGAATGTATGCAAATGAGCCAGAGAGCCTTCCCAGTTTTCTGGAAGTAATCAGGATGATAAGAGAAGAAGAGGATTGGGATGACAGTTTTATTAGACGGAAGCGGCCCAAGAGATCTGAGCCAATAATGGAGCGAGCAACCAGTCCTGTGGTATTTCAGGAGTTCCAGCCAATGACAATCAGCAGTGCTGACTCCAATGTGATAGAGATAGATGATACCCTGGATGACTTAGATGAAGATGTGATTCTAGTGGAATCTGGGGACCCTCCACTCTCCTCAAATGCACCACCCCTCAGAGGGAGGGCTACATCTCAGGACCAATTGCTGGTCATTGATTCCCCTAACCATTCCAGAGCTCAGTCTCCTTCTACTGGTTGGACAAATAAAAATAATAGTCCTGAGGATATGCACAGAGGCAGGAAGCGCAAACACACAATCCCCTATTCCCTTTGTGGCCAGGAGCACCACTCTAAAGAACCCTGTGACAATGAGAACAAGGCACAGGTTTTTGCAACAGTGATGATCACACTACAGGAGCTGTCACATACAGAGGAGACATCAAAAGAAGTCCCTAGAGAACACAATGGCCTCTCAGGGTCACAATAAGATGCTACCTCCAAGCCCTAAATGAACCCTTAACTGTATTCAGAGTCTGAGGCTGTGGAAAATAAGAATGGGGGTGGGGTTCTTACTGAATGAATTCATCATAAAGCACTTTTCCATGAGGGGAAAAATCAGTGTTATATACCAGCACAATGAAGGGTGATGGTTTGACCACTTTCCTTGTTTCCTTCTCTGCTTGCTTAATGGTCTTTTCTCTGTGTCTTTCTTCAAAGTTTTTATTCTATATTCTGTTCACCTGTGTTCCTGTGTTAAACACATCAAGAAAAATACAATAACTGAACTATAAATTCCCTGAAAATGACCCTCATATAAGCATTGTCAGTCCTTTGGTGAATGCCCTTCTAGATATTTCCCTGTATCTGTATACTCAGTGGATATATGTGCAGATAAAAGTGATCAAATATAAGTGTTGTTCTATATAGTCTTATTTGATCAAATAATATATCTTGTAGACTTCGAAGTCAATGAATATATATATATAAGCATCTCATTTAACGACTGTGTGTTGTTCTTTTTAGAAAGATAAAGGAAAATTAATTGTAAAAACTATAATGGGGATATTATACAGTGGGGTAGGGTTTGGGGATTTGAAACAACTGTTATATAGATGAGCACTGAAAGGGGCTGAATCTCTCCAAGAGCCTCTTGTCACACTGACCTGTCTCCTAGATTATAGAGCCACTATTTGCACCTACTGATTAATAATGCTCTAGTGCTCTCAAATGACAAGTGGGGAGGGCAACAAAAATAGAATAGTGAGTCAGACTCCAGTGGCCCATAATCCCAGGTATTCAGAAGGCTGAGGTTTAGATGATTGTGTTCAAAGCCAGCCTAGGCAGAAAAGTCTTGGCTACTCCATCTCCAATTAACCAGCAAAAAGACAACCTAGAAGCATGTCTCCAGTTGCAGAGTGCCAGCTGAGAAAGCAAGTCAAGCAAGAAGGAGGCCTTGAGCTCAATCCATAGTATGGACAGGGACACACACACACACACACACACACACACGAATAAAGAGTTCATTCTGATTCACACTAGGAAAGGCACCTCATCTGTTGTCCAGAGATCAGAGAGTGATGACATCTGAGTTTTGTCCCTGAGCTATACTAGTTCCTTATAGGTTCATTAGTTCCTGTGATAAACAGAAAAGACTGACAAAGGGGTGGGGATGCTTTCATTTAAGGTTTGGAACAGAGTGAAATGAACACTGAAGATTGGAGGGTTTTTCCTGAAACATTGGTGCTTCCTTCCCTGGACTGAGGAGACAAAGTGTGCAGCAGTGGGAGCTGCTGTGTGTGGGAGAGGAAGCATCCAGCTGTCGTAGGGGAGAGGAGGAAAGGGAGAGGACATGATCAGCACAGGTCTACACTGACAGCGACAGAAAGGCTGGTAGGAATTGTACAGCACAGGTTTTACACACAATCTTGAGCTATGTGGTCTGGGGTGGGTTGGTGTTGGGAATCCACATTAGCAGACTATGGCTTACACAGTGGGGGAGAAGAGGGTGCAGGCTAAGGCCCTACTGCAGCCTCTCTGGGTTGCCATACCCACAGCCTGCCTTGGAGTGAGTGCTTCTTCCAGAATTGCCCTCCTCAGCAATGCTTCCCCCCTGGTCTCTTGTCCTGTTCCATCCCTATCACATGATGTCACCTACAACTGTCCTTTCCCCTGGAGCCAACATTCATCTGTTAATGGAGATGAAGAGGCTCAGTTTCCTGTGTCCTGCCCAGTACCACATATCCTCCAAGTTGCCCCTACTGAGTAACCCTCAAGACTGAAGAAGACTGGGATGGCCTGCCTGCAGGCCTCAAACCCAGGACTTTTAGTTGAGAACTGACAGAGGCAAAGGCTTAATAGTCTCACTGCCAGCATCTCTCTGGAGCAACTCTGGCAGCCACTTCCATCCCTCCAGAGTTAAAGTGTCCCTCCCCCATGCCAGTCAGGAGGCACCTCCAGGACCAGCAAATCCACAGGATTGTGTGTACTACTTTATTTCTACTCACCCCACCCCATCTGCCCTTAAAAATACCATTACATGTCAGGCACTGGTGGCTCACACCTGTAATCGTAGATACTCAGGAAGCTGAGATCTGAAGATCATGCTTTGAAGCCAGCCTGGACAGGAAAGCCTGTGAGACTCTTACCTCCAATAAGCCACCAGAAAATTGGAAATGTGCTGTGGCTCAAGTGGTAGAGTGCTAGCCTTGAGCTGAAGCGCTAAGGGTCAGTACCCAGCCCCAGAGTTCAAGCCCCATGACTGACCAAAAGAAAAAAAAGAAAGAAAAGAAAAGAAAAAGAAAAATACTATTAGATCATCTATGTCAGATTAGAGTATTATTCCACTTCCTGCTTTTCCTGGTCACCTTTTCTTACATTTACCCTTCAAATGTTAAGTTATTTACCCAGATTTACAGTTTATGCTGTCATGATTTCTTTCAAAATGAGATAAAGTAAAAAAGAAACAAGTTCCATACTTACCACTACCCTCGTTTTCCTTGGAGTTAACTCTGAGGTTCAGTATAAATCACAGCATTGCTACTCTATTTCATCCCCTTTTATTCCTTGTCCTGTTGTACAGCCTTGAAGCTCTGTATTTATTTCACCAAAAATGATGCAAAGCTTATCCTTCCTTTTCCCCTCTTTTATTGTACCAGTCCTGGGGCTTGAAATCAGGGCTTGGTTGCTGTCCCTAGGGCTTTGTGCTCAAGGCTAGCACTCTCACACTTGAGCCACAGCTCCACTTCTGGGTTTTTGGTGATTAATTGGAGATCAGAGTGTCTCAAGCTTTCCTGCCTGAGCTGGCTTTGAACCATGATCCTCAGATCTCAGCCTCCTGAGTAGCTAGGATGACAGCTGTGAGCCACTGACCCAGACAAAGTTGATACACTGTACTTTCTATTTCACTTTGTGTGACACTAGATTTTCCTTTATTCAAGATACATACCAGCCAGGTAGCACTATGGTCCATGCAACATGCTGAGGCAGGACCACAAATTCAAAGCCAACCTGGCCTATATAGCAAGACCCTGTCTCAAAAGTGAACAACCAAAAATATGTCCCTCCTTTCAAAGGAAGACACAGAAGTCTTAGGCTCACAAATGTGATTAAGTGAAAGGCTTTTTAGGAGATGTTGGGTCTGATAGCCTTCATTCAAAATTACTTTTTTTTTCTTTTTCACTTCAGTCCCTAAGAGGTACAAATTAATCTTTTGCCTTGTCAGGAGAAGCTAGCCTTTGAGTGACCTTCTTTTGCATTATCTTCCTCCTTGATGATATATTCTCTTCTTTCCATGACATCAGTCTTATGCATTTCTCTGTCCCAGTTTTTTTCCCAGTCTCCTCTGCTGAATCTTCTTTCTTAATCCTAACATAAGAGAGATAAAATTTTAAATCATGACAATTGTGATTCGCTTAAAGGTCATTAAGTACCATGCTGGACTTTTAAATGAATTAGCTCCATAGAAACTCATTTAGATAGGGATTTGTTATGGTTTAGATTTTAAATATCCTATAGAGGCTAAAGTCTTGGCCACCAGCTATTGGGAGGTAGTAAAATTTTTAGGATGTGGGGGCTAGTAGATTGAAGTTAGGTCATTGGGTATACACCCTTGATAGGAATATTGGGACCAAACAATGAGCCAAATAAACCTTTCCTCCTATAAATGTGTTCTTTCAAGTATTTTGTTATGGCAATGGAAAGCTAGTACAATTTCGAACCTACAGCTAATTACTATTAATCTATACACATTTCAGAGGAGGTAAAATGCTAGAAAGTTAGGAAATTTACAAACGACTATGTAGGTATTTAGCTGTGGAACCAAGGATGAAACATGGGACTAAAGGAGCCTCAAAATCTATGTCCTTTATTTGTGTTAGTTCTTATATGCACAGCACTCCTTGAAGTGGTTTTATATGGAGATGATGTGTGAAGAAAATATAATCTATAGACATCATGAGACAAATGTCATAGCAGTAAGTGGTCATGTGTCATACACAAGGATGGAATTTTTTTTGTCGGTCGTGGGGCTTGAACTTTGGGCCTGGGCACTGTCCTTGTGCTCTTCAGCTCAAGGCCAGCACTCTACCACTTGAGCCACAGCGCCACTTCACGTTTTCTGGTGGTTAATTGGAAATAAGAGTCTCACAGACTTTCCTACCCTGGCTGGTTTTGAACCACAATCCTCAGATCTCAGCCTCCTGAGTAGCTAGGATTACAGGAGTGAGCCACCAGCACCTGGCTCCAAGGATGGAATTTTTAAGGACATTTGTTTGACAGAGGCTTATTTCTACCTACTCTTTCTTTCCTTGTGACTGATATTCTACCTACTTTCTGGCAACCATAACCTCCTCACTTCTGAGTTACATTATTCTGTTTAGCTCAAGTACCCTGTTTCAGGTCTGAGCTTTATAGTGCAAATGCTTCTGAATTTTGCATATGCCAAGGGAGATGGTGGCAGAAGTCTGTAGAGGAAGAAATGAATTGTTCCTTTAGAGGTGCTGGGGAGATCTTTATTGCCTGATTGGAAAAAGTTAAGTTTAATTTTCTGATGACACTAAGTATGAATTCCAGATAAATCTGAGAAGTAAATGTAGATTTTATATAATTGTATGCTTATTATTCCTTAATCATGTATTTTGTTACTACAGTTAGACAAAAACAGTAAGTTCTATTTTTCCAGAGTACAGTGGAGGTGACTATAGTTCCCAATATGCTGTTACAAATATTTTAAGAATTACTAGGAGAGGAGCCCCAAGGATCCAAATGCAAAGTAATGACAAGGAGATGGAAGCATTATTTATACTGATTTATCATTACATATTATATACATGTATTGACATATAGGTTTATCTAAAAAATATGTACAAGTACTATGTTAAAGCATTTTTCAGTTATCTAAGATGATGTAAATGCTAATCATGTTGATTTGATCAGCATATATTATATGCATGTAGTAGATTATTCCAACATACCCCATAAATACGTGCAGGTAAAATGGTAAATTCAGCTAGGCTCCCACATATAATCCTAGCTATTCAGGAGGCTGAGCTCTGAGGATTGCAGTTCAAAGCCAGCCTGGATAGGAAAGTCCATGAGACTCTAATCTCCAATTAACCACCAGAAAACTGAAAGTGTCACTGTGGCTCAAAGTAGTAGAGTGATAGCCTTAAGTGAAAAAGCTCAGGCATAGCACCCTTGCCCTAAGTTCAAGCTCTATGACTGACAAAAAATGCAAATTCAATAAATAATTCTTTTTGTTGTTGGTCGTGAGGCCTGAACTCAGGGCCTGGGTGCTGTCCCTCAGCTCTTCAGCTCAAGGCCAGTGCCCTACCACTTGAGCCCAGCTCCACTTCTGGCTTTTTCTACTTATGTAGTATTGAGGAATTAAACCCAAGGCCTCATGAATGCGAGGCAAGCACTCTACCACTGAGCCACCTTCCCAGCCCTCAACAAATAATTTTTTGTAGGTCATGGGGCTTGAACTCTGGGCCTGAGCACTGTCCCTTAGCTATTCAGCTCAAGTCCAGGGCTCTACCACTTTAGCTACAGGGCCACTTCGGTTTTCTGGTGGTTTATTAGAGATAGGAGTCTCACGGTCTTTCCTGCCAGGGCTGGCTTTGAACCACAATCCTCAGATCTTAGCCTCCTGAGTAGCTAGGATTACAGGCATGAGCCACCAGTGCCCGGCCACCCCAGGTTTTTGACCTTACACTGTGGTTGCTGTCTAAGAAATCCAGGCCCATTTGGAACTTAACTAAGCATAAACTGTACATGCTTTTATGACTGAGATTAGGATATCAGAAAAAGAAGATTTTAGCCACCAGCGCCCAGCTAATAAATAATTTTTGATGAAACAAATAATCACATGTTTAAAAGCAACTTCTATTTATTGATTTATTTATTTTTGTCAGTCATGGTGCTTGAATTTAGGGCCTGGGTGCTGTCCCTGAGGTGCTGTCCCTGAGTTCTTTTTGCTCAAGAATAGCGCTCTACACTTTGAGCCACAGTGCTACTTCCAATTTTCTAGTAGTTAATTGGAAATAAGACTTTCCTGCCTGGGCTGGCTTTGAACCACCATGCTCAAATCTCAGCTTCTTGTTTTGCTAGGATTGCAGTCATGAGCCACCAGTGCCTGGCAGCAACTCCTTTCAAAACTATAACAAAATATATTTTTACTCAATCTCTAGTAGAATAGCATGTTCTATGATTAAAGCAATAATATAAAGTCTAAAGGAACTATCTAATTCAGAATACAGTATTATCAGAAATAAAAACAAACAGAAATATGAGCAAGAAACAATGAAAAGGAAGTAAGGTTGACAACAAATAAGAAAGATAGCAAGTTTCTATTGTGCTTAGATAACTAACATTTAACAAAGTCTTATATAATGCCAGGAACATACTGGGAGCTCTACATTATTTTATATTTTCATTCTCACAAATGAACCTTGAGATTGATGCTCATGTCCTAAAAGTTTCTAAGATAAAAAAAAATTCAGTAAAGGGCTGAGAAGTTGGCTCAGTGGTAGAGTGCTTGTCTCGTATGCATGAGGCCCTGGGTTCCATTCCTCAGCACCATATAAGCAGAATAAAGCCAGAAGTGGTGCTGTGGCTCAGTGGTAGGGCTCTAACCTTGAGCTGGAGAGTGAGGGACAAGCACTCAGGCCCAGAGTTCAGGCCCTACGACCAACAAAAAAAAATAAAATTCAGTAAAGTACATAAAATGTAAACACATAGTTCAATAAATTCTTACAATGCAACCCACCATAAAGATTAAGAAATAGAACACTTTCAGAAATCCTGTGGGTCTCTGCCCAAGCAGTGCTCCCAAAGGAAGCTATGCTCAATGACAGTTTGGCCCATGTATGTCTTATTTTAATTTCTGACTTTGCTCTGTAAATATGGATCCCCAAATACTGTAGTTTTGGTTTTCAACTTCATATAAATAGAACAATGCTGTATGCATCCTCCCTTTTCTGGCTCATTTCCCTTAGAATTGTGCATCTGAGATACAACATTACATATAGCTTTGCTTTATCAATGTTGTATTACAACATTCCATTTTATGAACTTAAAAGAAATCAACCATGCCACTGTTTTAGACTATTTGTGTCCAGTTTAGGATAATTATGGAAAATGTTGCCACAACCAGGCTTTATGTCTCCAGGTATGCATGTATACACACAGTATACATCTAGGAATGGAATTACTAGATCATAGAACAGATGCTATCAGACTATATACTAAAGTTCTCACTTCTACAAATCAGTGTTCAAGATTTTCTGTTGGCTTACAAAGTTTACATTGTAAATAAAGCTTTATAACTGTCACTTGAACTTTGGTACATCTTTTATTGTTTAGTTCAAGATCCCTGATTTTGTATACTATTGCAAATGTAGGCTTTGTTAAACATTTTCAAAGTGCTTTTTGAAGGTACACAGATATATAGTCAATATTTTGATACTGTTGTTACATATTGATTTTGCTCTCTTAATTCCAATACCAGATTTTATTTGATAATGTACATTACTGTTCTTTATACTTCTTTTTCAAATTTTTCTTATTGTGGCTCAGTATATTTCTAAATTAACCAGGGAAATATTTGACTAGGAAAAAGCTTCTATAAGTTTACCCCACTTTGTGTGTGTGTGTGTGTGTGTGTGTGTGTGTGTGTATGCGCATGCACCCATGCACACGCATGCGTGCACTAACCCTGGGTCTTGAACTCAGGGTCTGGGTGCTGTCTCTGACCTTCTGTTCAAGGCTAGTCTCTGCCACTTGAGACACAGTGCCACTTCAGGCCTTTTCTGAGTAGTTCATTGGAGATAAGAGTCTCACGGACTTTCTTGTCTGGCTGGTTTTGAACCCCAATCCTCAGATCTCAGTTTCCTGATTAGCTCGGATTATCAGTGTGAGCCCCTAGAGCCTTGCTTCCACCCCAGTTTTCGCAGCATCTTATCAATGTGAAATATTTAAAATATCCTATTAATAAGTGATAAGTGATTTTTTTCAGTGTTTCCACTCTGAAAATAAGAAACATCAAAATTGTACAAATGAAAAAATCAAGACATAGAGAAGTGAGGCAACCCACCTAACATCACCCAGCTACAACAAGTCAGAGCTGTGAGGACAGACTTGCAAAAATTTCATCATCCTTCCTGGAGAACAGGCTGCCGTGGATACATATCTACAAATGGTAATTTTTATTTCTTGTTTTGCAAGCCATATATACTTATTTTTACTTGTCTATTGCCTCACTGTGCTAGTCAGAACTAAAAATGCAAGAAGTAGTAGGGGAACATCTTTGTCTTTTTTTTTTTTTTGGTCAGTCTTGGGGTTTGAAATCAAGCTAGTTCTCTACTGTTTTGAGCCCAGCACAACTTGTGGTTTTTGAGTGGTAATTAGAGATAATGGACTTTCTTGCGCAAGCTAGCTTTGAACCCCGATTTTCACATCTCAGCCTCCTAAGTATCTAGGATTGTAGTCATGAGCCACCAGTACCCAGCAAAGGCGTCTTTGTCTTATTCCTGAAATCAAGGGACTTTGTTTTCTTAGTGCTGGAGATCAGACCCAGGATCATATAAGCACTGAGCAAGTACAGCTATACCACTGATCTGCATCCTTAGTCCAAGGAGTCTACATTCAGCAAAGTAGAGAAAGACATTTGCTGCAGGATTTTAGTACATACCATTTGGAATCATCCCAGATGCCCCTCAGTGGACAAATGGATCGAGAAAATATGGTATATCTACAAAATGGAATTTTATTCATCATTTAGAAAAAAATGATATTTTACCATTTGTAAATAATTTGAAAGACCTGGAAAAATGACATTAAGTCAGGCTATGAGAGACAAAGGGTGTATGTTTTTTGATCCATTGTAACAGTGAGATGTACAAGACACTATGTTGAAAACAAACTTTACAACTTGTGGGAGGGAGGGGGGAGGGAGGAGTTGGGGAGGTAGGGAGGGAAGGGATGGCAAGAGAAAAACAAAGGAGGAGGTAACAATGCTTGATAAGAAATGTACCCATTATCTTACTCATGTAACTGTAACCCCTCTGTACAGTATTTTTACAATAGAAAACGTATTTTTTTAAAAAGATGCATGTTTTCCCTTATATAGAAGCTAAATTTAGCTTATACACTTATAAGTAACTATGTTGGGTGGTCTGCAAGTATACACAAATATATTAACTGAAATATGGTAGATTCAAGGAAGAACTCAAATAGAAAGTCAAAGTCAAATTTCAACAAAATAAACACCAGGAAGCTGGCACTTGAAAGCGGAGGGGTGAGGTCAAGGAGCTAGAGGAATGAAAAGAAGGGAGGGGAAAATGCAGTTTAGAGCCCAATGTATATCCTAGAAAATTAAGAATAATGAGGAAATGAGTGGATAGGGAAAGGAAGGGTAAGAATGTTGAAAGGGATGACTTTGATCGAGACGCATTGTAATCATAAACTCCTTTGTTAAATGGTACCCCCTTTGTACAATGACTTAAAGATAATAAAAACAATTCTTTTACTGGATGCAGGTGGCTCATGCCTGTAATTCTAGCTACTCAGGAGGCTGAGATCTGAGGATTGATGTTCAAAGCCAGGCCAGGCAGGAAAGTCTCTGAGACTGTTATCTCCAAGTAACCACCAGAAAACTGGAAGTGGTGCTATGGCTCAAAGTGGTAGAGTGCTATCCTTGCGCAAAGAGCTCAAGGAAAGTGCCCAGACCCTGAGTTCAAACCCCACGGCCAACAAAAATAATTATTTTACCTAGAGATGTGGATCAAGTGGTAGAATGCCTGCTATGAGCAATCAACCAAGCCAGTGCAAGGCTCTGAGTTCAAAGCCTAGTATCAATAACAAAACAGAAATAAAAAACAAAACAGATGTTTTCTCCCATTTACTGTAAGTTCTTAAAGTCACCAATAATTGTTGAATTTTATCAAATGGTTTTCTGTATCTATTAACACAGTCATATTATTTTCCTTTTTCCATTCATGTGTTAAATGATGTTGTTTGCTTTTAAATCATAAGCCAACTAGAAATATCTGCAATAAACCCATTTCAGTCCTGATTTATTATAATTGTTGTACACTGCTGAATTCAACTTGCTAATATTTTGTTCAGGATTCTTGCATCTATGTCTGTATTAGCCTGAAATTTTCATAATGATGCTATCTTAGAGGAATGAATTCATATTCTCCATCCACTAAAGAATTAAATGGCAAGAAAGTATTTAAGGTAAACAGACTAAGTTTATTTTGAAAGTGAAAGAAAAGCCATGAAATAAAGTAGTGAGACTCTATTTAGGAGAGGAGCCTCAAAGAGGAGCTCAATGGAGTTCTCTCATAAAGTGTTATTTTTTTCTTTTTGGTCAGCTATGGGGCTTGAACTTGGGGCCTGGGCGCTGTCCCTCAGCTCTTTTGCTCAAGGCTAGTGCTCTACCATTTAGAGCCACAGCACCACTTCTTATTTTCTGAGTGGTTAATTGGAGATAAGAATCTCATGGGTACTTTTCTGTCTGGGCTGGCTTTGAATCATCATCTTCAGATTTCAGCTTCCTGAGTAGCTAGGATTACAGGTGTGAGCCACCAGCATATGACTTCATAGAGTGCTTTTTATAATATAGGTCTCTCATACCTCCTCCTCTGGGTTATGCACTGTCCAAGTTCTTTTCATTGGTTGAGCAGCCACACAGAGCATTATAGGAAGAAATGTTTGAGCATGAACTCACAGCATTATGGGAAGGAGAAGAATGGAGAAAGATCCTGAGGCACTATGGGAAGTGTCATGATAGACCACATGTTATCTGCCACATGTGATGTCTGCCACTTTTGTTCCAATCTACCTAATACTTCTCCTTTCTGTCAGATGGGAGCTAGTAAACCAAGAAGATGAGGAAGCCCAAGGGCCAGGTAGAGGGGTAAATGGAAAAATGGTTTACTGACTCATTTTTTTTATTGATGAGCCAGTTTACACCTGTAATTCTAGCAGTTGGAAGGCTGAGGCAGGAGGATTTCAAGTCTGACACCTGTCTGGTATACATACATAGAACTTGTCTCAAAAAAAGCAAATCAAAACAACATTAAAATTGGTTGGTATAGCACACTGACTTAGAAATAAAAAGCTTCCAATCACAGAGAAAAAATGTAAGTGCAAATATTCTACAGCTCTTAGTGGAAAAGTAGGGTTCCTGTAAGCCTCTGATCTCATTTCCTTAAAACAGTCAATACATAACAGTGTGTATGTTAGAGATGTCTTGTTTAGCATATATTTCTTAAAATGAGAAATTATATGCAATATTCATAACAGAAGACCAGGCAAGAAGGGTTTGACATTTTCCTTAGCATGAGTAACACAGGGTTTTACTGAAAATCTTGATTTTTCAGTCTGGTAACAATGCTGTCTACTCAGTGTTTTCCAATCAATCATCATCTCACAAAGCCACAAATTTAGCAGCTATATCACTCAATAAAGATATTATTTTAGCACTTTTCAGAGCATCCTCACATAGAGACTGGCAAATTTACTCTTCTTTTTTCTGGATATACCACAGTATTGATTCATTAACACTGAACTCATAGCCAACAACATTATAACTCATGCTGGAATGCATATAATTCTTCCAAAGAAAGCACATCATAGCCTTCTGGTATTTAGAGCACTAGAAAACACTTTAGAACTATAATTAGAGATCACTGAAACAGTAGAATCACCAACAAAAGGTACAAAATGTGGTATTAAATAGACCATGAAAAGGACATTTATAGCATAAAGAGCTATAACAACAAAGGCAGTGTGTCCCCTATCCAACCTCAGCACTGGGAACACTGAGTGCCTGGGAACTAATTTTTTGTCATTCTGCAGATCCATGAATGACCATGAAAGTACTTCAAGTACAGATGGTGAGGTAACACATAAATTTTTTCAAGCAGGCAAATTTGCAGATCTGAAATCTGTCAATAATGAAGATCAACTATATCTCTATCTCTCTATATAACAACACACACATACATACATGTACATATTGCATTTTAAAATTTTATTTTTTGTTGTAAACGTGATGTGCAGAGGGATTACAGTTACATAAGGTAATATATTTCTTGTCCAACATTGTTACCCACTCCTTCGTTTCTCTCCCACTATCCCTCCCTTTCCCCATGTACTTTTTAAAATAATTAGTACTGGGCTAGGAAGGTGGCTCAGTGGTAGAGTGCTTGCCTTGCATGCATGAGGCCCTGGGTTCGATTCCTCAGCAACATGCATGAGGCCCTGGGTTCGATTCCTCAGCACCACATAAGCAAAAAGAAAAAAGCTGGAAGTGGCACTGTGGCTCAAGTGGTAGAGCACTAGCCTTGAGCTGAAGAGCTGAGGGACACCACCCAGGCCAAGAGTACAGGCCCCACGACCGGACCCCCCCAAAAAATAAAAAATAAAATAAAATAATGAGCAGAAATTGCTAATTATTGAAGCTGGGCAATATGAAGGTGCCTAATAATAGTCTTTCTCATTTTTGTGTATTTCTAATTTTTCATAATAGAAAGCTTTAAAAACGATCTATTCTTGCTATTCCACTTTTCTGAGATGCAGCCTTTCCTTACCAGTATATGAAAGGCTGTAGCTGTCAAAAGTGAAGGCAAAGGGACTTTATGGTACAAACAGCCATCCACCACCAATCCAACCCAGTACTTAATCCCTGCTGACAGGGGAACAGCAAGAGGTAGGGTTATAATATCAACAGCACTTTCCCTAGGAAAGAACTCAGTAATTGTCCCAGAAGCAGTAGAAATAAACCCTATCTTATTTTTCAAGACAACTGAACCCAGCCAAACAAGCTCATTCTGTCAAAGATTGGCTTTAATGTGCATGCATAGATTCAGCAGAAAACAACTTGGATTCTAGCCTCAGGATGTAGATTCCAATTGTTTTCTGGCCTGAGTTCATTCACTAATTTAGACAGCCAATCAACCGTTCTGGAGAGATCCATTACTTCCAAATTAACCTTCATAGAGTCCCTTGACTCTAATATGTGAGAAAGCGTGATATATATATATATATATATATATATATATATATATATATGTATGTATGTATGTATGTATATTTTTTGGTCGGTTGTGGGGCTTGAACTCTGGGCTTGGGCGCTGTCCCTGTGCTCTTCAGCTCAAGGCAAGCACTCTATCACTTGAGCCACAGCACCACTTCCGGTTTTCTAGAGGTTTATTGGAGATCAGTGTCTCACAGACTTTTCTGCCTGAGCAGCCTTTGAACAGTGATCTTCAGATTTCAGCTTCCTGAGTAGCTAGGATTACAGGCATGAACCACCAGCTTAAGGCTGAAAGCTTGATATTTTTAAAGATCCAGAGGAGGAAAGATAATCCAGTTGCCGGTTGGTCAAGTCTGTAATCCTAGCTACTCATTAGTCTGAGATCTGAGGATCATGGTTCAAAGCCAGCTCGAGGAAGGAAAGTCCATGAGACTCTTACCTCTAATAAACCACTCAGAAAACTGTAAGTGGCACTGTGGTTCAAGTGGTAGAGTGCTAACCTTGACCTGAAGAGCTGAGGGACAGTGCCCAGGCCCAGAATTCAAGCCCCAGACAGACAAAAGAGAAAACAAAACAAAAACAGAGGAGGAAAGACCCTCTATTGCAGAAGCTGCAGTGTCCTACTACCCTTGTTCCATAGATCAGTGTTTCTGTTTGAAGTTCATTATTTCCCTTCTCAGAAATCACATGCATTAGTTATCTCCTCCTTTTTTCTGCATCTTTTTCTTTTTCCTAGAACTTCCCCATCAGCATATACACATTCCCAAGTCTCTACTATCTTCACAAAATTTCTCCCCTCAGTGCATGTGTGCCTCCAGCTGTCATCACATCCTTCCCTTTCCAAGATTATTGTAAGTATAACATGCACTGGTAGTCTCACTGCTTT
The DNA here is from genome assembly GCF_000151885.1 of Dipodomys ordii. NCBI lineage: Eukaryota > Metazoa > Chordata > Mammalia > Rodentia > Heteromyidae > Dipodomys > Dipodomys ordii. The sequence continues at coordinate 935,485 of NW_012267519.1, forward strand.
AACTCTGAATGCTAGTTATACATTCTTGTAGAATAAATCATCCCCCAAATTGGGACTGAAAGCAGTCATTTGATTATCTTATGATTGTGTGTGTAAGGAATCTAGGCAAGTCTGACCGTACCATTTTTCTTATTCATGTGGTATTTACTAGGGCTACTCTATGGTATCCAGCTGACTGGTTAGGTTGGTCTAGAGGGTCCAAAATGGCTTCATTTATAAGCCTGCCAACTTGGAAGGGATATCCAGAAATCTGAGCCTAACTGGGCTGCACTCTTTCCATGTCTTGTTGAGACTCGTCCACTTGGTCTCATTAGCAAGGTGGTCAGATTTCTTTTTAGGTCTGAGACCGGGACTCAAACCCAGTACCTGCCACTTTTGCTCATTGACTAACATTCTACCAACTGAGCTATGCCTCCAACACCATGGTCAGATTCTTTATGTGATTGTTGAGGGCTACAAAAGACCATGGTAAAAGTTGCACAGCTTTTAAAAAAGAAATAATCCACCCTTGGAAGTCAAACAGCATCACTTTTTTTTGCATTCATTTAAGGTCCACCAGATTCAAGAGTAGAAGAGTACACAGGGGCACGGTTATTGGATGGTTAATAGAAGCCATGTGTTACAGCCCACCACTTCCATGCACCCCTTAAACTGTAAACTGCAATCTGGTCACACTTCTTGGCACTCCATTGAAACTACAAACTGTGAGGTAAAGCTACCACTGTCTGTTGTTAGATACAATGAATACTTTCAGTGTTTCCTGCACTGGATTTTTCAGCACTGGACCCAATTGACTACTAACTCTTCCTGACAGATGCATACCACCTTCACCTATTTTTTCTTTTACCTGCCCGGCTGTGTCTCAGTCTACTAAAGTGACACATTTCTTATACTCTCTTTTTACTTTTACTTTTACTACTGGAATTTGTTATCCATACTCTTCTTATACAGCAATTGCTATGCGATTGAATGATCCACACTTATGACTTGTATCACTTATCTACTAGGCATTCGTCAGTGTGCAACACCACCTAGAGTTGCTTCCAGTCCTCCAGATTCCTATGCACTCTGCCTAAATGCTCACAGATACTTCAAATATAGCTATTTCATCTCCTTCCTCAAACACGACCTCTTTCTTGTGTTTTCTATACTGTACTTAGTGTCCATCTAGATGTCTAAAGCAGAAATTTGAGAGTCTCCTTTAGCCTTACTCTCCCATGAATACAATGTGTCACTAACCCCTGATGGTTCAAACTGTTAAAGAGCATGTCAATTTATACCCTACTTTCCATTCTCTATACTAGGTCTGACAGAACTGTGGGGAGGGAGGTTATCTGTCATTATGATATATAAACTATGTTGAAATTACAGTTTATAGAACTGGAAGTGTGGCTCAAGTGGTAGAATGTCAGACTTGAGTGAAAAAAGGAAATTACAAATGAAATATTATATTGGAATTATCTGAAAATTCTGTGGTAGTGTTGGGTGTATACCAGAAATAATTACCAATGATATTAATAACTACTGAGCCAGGATGTTGGGTAAAACAAATGGTAATTTTCATCTCTCAAAGTTTATATAGCAATTAAAGTGATTATAGAAAATGTATAATTATAAGCTGGGTGCTGGTGGATCACACCTGTAATCCTAGCTACTCAGGAGGCTGAAATCTTTGGATCACAGTTCAAAGCCAGCCCAGGCAGGAAAGTCTGTGAGACTCTTATCGCCAATTAACCACTAGAAAACAGGAAGTGGCACTGTGGCTTATGTAGTAGAGTGCAAGCCTTGAGCTAAAGAGCTCAGGGACAGTGCTCAGGCCCAGAGTTCAAGCCCCATGACCGACAAAAAGAAAAGAAAAGAAAGAAAGAAAGAGAGAGAGAGGAGAAAGAAAGAAAGAGACAGAAAATCTGTGATTATAGTACTGGATGTCCCAAAAATGTTGTGTTTCTCTCTTTACCCCTTACAGTCCACTCCACTGAGGCAGAGCATAAGAAACAACCAACAATGGGAGTTAGAATCCCAGCATCTGAAGAACTGGGAACATTGTGAATTATCATTACCTCTTCTGTGTGTAATAGCAAAGCAGGTCCAGTACTGACTGTTCTCCAAACAGCCTTGAGCAGGAATGGGCATGCTTGAATACCAGTGGAACAAAGGAAAAAGAAATAAATACGAAAAGATACAACTTTCAGTCACAGGACAGAAAAATTGATTTAGACACTTGGCCTCTGCTGCTTGACTCCCTTTGCAATGTCGCCACCTAGTGTTCATTTGCATCACTTAGTTCGTAGTTGTATTCTGAAGTCGCTTAGAAACTTCTGAAAGGTATTCCCTTTGTTGTGCAGAAATAGCTTTTAATTTGATGCTATTTTAATTTGTCAACTTTTGTTCTATTTCCTGAGCTGTTGTAGTATACTCAGAAAGTTGTTGCTTATGCTTATACCTTCTAGAGTTTTTCCTATGTTTCTTTCCAGTAGTGTGTTTCAGATCTTACATTTAGATCTTTCATCCATGTTGAATTACTTTTTTTAAAATTGTGAAAATACCATACAGAGGGGTTACAATAACATGGGAAAGATAACGAGTACATTTCTAAATTACTTTTTTTTTCTTTTTTTTTTTCGGTCGTGGGGCTTGAACTCTGGGCCTGGGCCCTGTCCCTCAGCTCTTCAGCTCAAGGCAAGCGCACTACCACTTGAGCTACAGCGTCACTTCCGGTTTTCTGGTGGTTTATTGGAGATAGGAGTCTCACGGTCTCTCCTGCCCGGGCTGGCTTTGAACCGCGATCCTCAGATCTCAGCCTCCTGAGTAGCTAGGATTACAGGCGTGAGCCACCAGTGCCCGGTTTAAATTACTTTTTATACAGGGTGAGATATAGGGATGTAGTTTCCTTCTTATACATGCTGATATTCATATAAGGGGTTAGTATCCACACTAAAAAAAAAAAGCTCAAAAATTAAACATCAAAAGAATAATCCTATTACTAAAAAATGAATTGGACGCTTCTCAAAAGCAAAGTACCAATGGCTAATAGATACATTTAGAAATATTTGAGATATTTAAAGAAAATAAAAAATACTCAAAACAAAGAAATATTTGGCATTCTCAGCTATAAAGGAAATGCAAATCAAAATGACATTGGGATTCCATATCATCCTAGACAGAATGGCCATCATTAAGTAAACAAATGCTGGTTAAGATATGGGGGAAGCCGGGAGCTGGTGGTTCATGCCTGTAATTCTAACTATTCAGGAGGCTAAGATCTGAGGATCACAGTTCAAAGCCAGCCTGGGCAGGAAAGTCCGTGAGACTCTTATCTCCAATAAACCACTAGAAAACCAGAAGTGGCGCTGTGGCTCAAGCGGTAGAGCGCTCGCCTTGAGCTGAAGAGCACAGGGACAGCGCCCAAGCCCAGAGTTCAAGCCCCAGGACCGACAAAAAAAAAGATATAGAGGGAAAAAAGAACTTGTTGTTGAGAATGTAAATAAGTATTGCCACTATGACTATGGAAATCAGTGGGGAGGCTCCTAAAAAAACTAATAGCTGGTGCCAGTGGTTCAGGCCTATAATCCTAACTGATCAGGATGCTGAGATCTAAGAATTGTGGTTGGAAGCTAGCCCAGTCAGGAAAGTCATTGAGACACTTACCTCCAATTACCTACCAAAAAGCTGAGAGTGGAGCCATGGCTCAAGCAATTGAGTAATAGCCTTTAGAAAACAACAACAATTGAGCATTAGCCTTTAGAAAACACAACAACAAAACAACTCAGGGACAGTGTCCAGGACCTGAAGTCAAGCCCCAGGACCAGAAAAAAAAAAAGAACTAAAATAGAACTCTTATGATTCAGCTATGCCACTCCTGGGTATATGTCCAAAAGAATGTATGGCAGCCTAAAATAGACACCTGCACACTCATGTATATTACAGCACTACTCACACTAGTCAAGTTACAAAATAAGCCTTGCTGACCATGAACAGATGAATGTGCTGCATAAAGACAATGTGCTGCATAAAACAAGGAGTTGTACTTATAAAGAGATCTAAACTAGGTCTGAGGGTATGGCTCAAGTGGTAGAGCACCTGTGTAGCAAACACAAAGCCCTCAGTTCAAATCTCAGTAATAGTCCCCCGAAAGAATAAAATGGTGTCATATTCAGGAAAATGGATAGCATTAGAGATTATCATGCTAAGCAATATAAACAAGACACAGACACATATCACATGATTTTTTTCTCACATGCAAAAGCTAGAATTTTTTTTAAATGTGAAAGTAGGAGATTCCTGGCAGGGGAGGAGAGAAGGAGTCATGAGAGGGTGATACAGGAGTGACTTTGTTGCATTAATGCAACACTATGGCATTGTGAAAATGTCATAGTGAAACTCATTCTTTTATATAATTAATATACATTAATAAAACAACAAAATTGTTAGGGTACTGGTGTCTCACATCTATAATCCTAGCTATTCAGAAGGATAAGATCTAAGGATTGCAGTTCAAAGCCAGCCCAGGCAGGAAATGCCATTAGACTTTTTTTTGTCTGTTGTGGGGCTTGAAATCTGGGCCTGGGCACTGTCCCTGAGCACTTCAGCTCAAGGCTAGTGCTTTACCACTTGAGCTACAGCACCATTTCCAGTTTTCTAGTGGTTAATTGGAGATAAAATTCTCACAGACTTTCCTGCCCAGGCTGGCTTTGAACCATGATCCTCACATCTCAGCCTCCTGAGTAGCTAGAATTATAAGTATGAACTACCAGAACCCAGCTTCTTAGAGTCTTATCTCCAACTAACCACTGAAAAATCAGAAGTGGAGGTGTGGTTCAAGTGGTAGAGCACCAGTCTTGAGCAAAAAATAGCTAATAGCTCCCAGGCCAAGTTCAAACCCCAGGACCAAGTACCAGCACATGTGTGCATGCATGCGTGTGCATGCGTGTGTGTGCGCGTGCGTGAGCACACACACACCCACACCCCAAAATAGTAGTAGTAGTAGTAATTTGAAAGTTCTAAAAGGAAATGATTGCAGCTGGGCACAGTGGCATGTACCTATAGTCCCAGCTACTCAGGAGGCTCAGGAAAGAGTATCACTTGAGGCCAGCACAAACAAAGTACAAACCTCCCCTCCCACATACACTGAGAGAGAAAGAGAATATGGCGGGGCGGGGGGGGGGATATTCTATGATGACCACACACTGGTTTTCAGGCTTTGTGTACTTGGTATGTGAGTTAATAGTTGGACTTATAGATTCCAAACGTGACTGCCTTTTAGCGAACACTTACTTTACGCAATGACTGTGCTTTGCCCTGTTGATTTATGATCTTGTTTAATCTTCTTACCACATCTGTGAAGTAGAAAAGGGTTCCCATCCCACTGATAAATATAATAGGACCAGAGAAGTACACTAATTTGCTCAGTGTCATAAAGCTAATAAACAGAAGATCTGGAATTAGAACTTAGGTTTTCTGATCTTAGTTTTTGAGTTCTTGATCACTGTTAAAACCCCGCCTCTCCTCCTCCTTTTTGCTCATGGCCCTATCTGGCTTTCTCTCAGGGATAGGTTTGGGATTTATTTAATAAAACATCTCCCTGTCATGTGCTGAATTTACTCACCACCAATTTTCTTCAAGTAATTAATTCTTACTTATCCTTGTAGGACCAGGTCAAAACTCATGTCTCCTACAGGAAGCCTTCCCCAGTCTTGTCATTTCTCCTCTTTAACAATGGCCTCTCCTAAATTCTTTCCAAAGAAATGTAAGGCCAATTAACTTAATTAATAGTAACCAGAGGCATCTGTTCCTATCTCAGGGAAAGAAACTGGGTTCAAATGTTTATGCAGATGTTTAAGGACACAGGAATTGTCTGATAGGAGAAAAAACAACATGGACTCACTGTTGGCCCACAGTACTCACCTATTAATTTGACCATGGACACAGGCCAGCCTCAGGTCCAAGTCAGTCTTTCTGGTTCCAAGAGACAGAAGGAGATGGTTGTGTTGGTGGTGGTGGAGGAGGAGGAGGAAAAGGAGGAGGAGGAGGAGGAGGAGGAGGAAGAGAAGGAGATGATCACTTTACGTAATTTTTTCATTACTGTAAATCTGGCTATTGCTAGGAAGCTTTTTATCAAACAGCCACACACAGCAAGACTATTATTTTATCTAGAAATCTATTACAAATTAAATAGAATAGAAATTTCTGAATAGGGACTTTCAGAATGGTAGAATAATAACATCCCCTAACCCACTTATAATAAGCAGCAATGAGCCAGGTGTTGTGGAACATGCCTACAATCCCAGTATTTATGAAGCTGAAGCAGGAGGATAATGTGTTTAAGGTCAGCCTGAACTGTATAGTAAGATTCTGTTTCAAACAACCAAAATCCCCCAAAGGCCAAACCAAACAAACCAAAAACAACAATTTAAAAAACCCACCAGTGATGCTAAGGACTGGTACTGTAGTCAGTGGTTGAGTGCTTACACAGCACACACAATATACTTGGTTCCATCCGCAGTACCTGTAAAACAGAAATAATAGAAACCAGCAATGACACTATTGGCAAAAAGTGTTAAAATTCAACTTTTTCCATACTGTAAAAATTAACCAAAATTCCCCACAATCATAGGGGCATCTATTCCAGCAAATCATAGTCAGGGTACAGATATTTGTGGCCTTTTAACTTGCCCTATTCTCTCATCTCTCCTGCTCCATCTTGAAAACCCAGGAAGCTGTAAGACCCAACTGCTGGCGTCCAACTGCAAAAAGAGTTGGACTCTTACCCCAGACCAAAATTATCTCAAAATGGGACAACCAGATTAATGTATTAGGTAAAAATATCAAACTCTTAGAAGAAAACAGGGTATACAGCTTCATAATCTTAGAAATTCCCATGAACATTTACAATGAATAAAACAAGAGACACTGTATATTTTGACCCATGGCTATGGAGTCAGTTGATGGTTATACATAATATTTATAATTGGTATAATTGGTATGGCTCTTATTTGGTGGTACTGGGGTTTGAACTAAAGACTTGCACTTGTTAGACAGGCACCACATGTTTTATAAGAAGGTTTTAACGTCTTTTTCTTTTATTATTACTATTGTATTTTTTGGCTGGTACTGTGTCTTGAACTCAGGGCCATCACACTCTTGCTTGGTATTTTCTGCTCAAGTCTGGCACTCTACCACTTAAGCCACACTTCTACTTCTTGCTTTTGGCTGGTTGATTGGAGATAAGAGTGTCTTGGACTTTTTTGCCCAGGCTGGCTTCAAACTACAATCCTTAAATCTCTGTCTCCTGAGTAGCTAAGATGACAGGCATGAGCCACCAGTACCTGGATGCTTTTCATTACTTTTCAAATAGAGTCTTGCCCATGACCCAGGCGAGCTTGGATCACAATCCTCGTATTTTTGCTACATAGATGGGATGACAAACATGTCCCACTGTACTCAACATTTTGGGTTGAGATATAGCATGGTAAAGTTTTTGCCTGGGTTGGTTGGTTTTGAACCACAATCTTCCCAATTTCAGCCTCCCGAGTGGCTAGAATTCAGACATGAGCCACCACACCTGAGTAATTTATACCTTCCAACTCTCACTAAAACATGCCAACAATAGTATTAGAGATAGGTGGCAGTTAGCGATGAATGAAAGGGAACTGCAAAGGAAATTTAAAATGGAGGATGAGGATCTCTGCAAAATTGGCAAATGACCTCAGCCCTGTAGACTGGGCCTGGAGATAGGAAGTTCTTATAGACAATCCCACTAAGTACTAAAAACTCTAATCTGTTGTTCTTACTCTAGAGACAAACTACTTTCAGTCTATCAAAAGTATATTTGTTGCTGGGCACTGGTGGCTCATGCCTGTAATCCTAGCTACTCAGAAGGCTGAAATCTGAGGATTGTGGTTCAAAGCCAGCCTGGGCAGGAAAGCCTGTGACAATCTTATCGCCAATTAGCCACCCAAAAACCAGAAGTGGCATTGTGGCTCAAGTGGCAGAGTGCTAGCCTTAAGCTGAAGAGCTGAGGGACAGCACCCAGGCCCAGAGTTCAAGACCCACGACCACCAAAATAAATGAATGAATGAATAAATAAATAAATAAAATGGGTTACCCACAAAACTACTGATGTATATGAAATATAAAATAGGGCTTGGTAGGTGGCTCAGTAGTAGAACACTTGCCTTGCATGCATGAGGCCCTGGGTTCGATTCCTCAGCACCACATAAGCAGAAAAAAAAGCAGGAAGTGGCACTATGGCTCAAGTGGTAGAGCGCTAGCCTTGAGCTGAAGAGCTGAGGGACAGTGCCCAGGCCCAGAGTTCAGGCCCCATGACCGGACCCCCCCAAAAAAAGAAATATAAAATATGGCCATGCATGTAGACCTTAAAGTGAAGCAAGGTGGATGTAGTGGTGCATGCCTGTAATTACAATACTCAAGAGTTTCAGGCAGAAAGATACTGAGTAGAAGCCATGTAGGCCTATGTACCCTGGGCTATCTGGGGAGACCTTATCTCAAAAAGCCCCCTCTAAAGAAAGTGAACAGAATTTTATCAGATCAAAAGAGTGAAACTTCCATGGCTGTAACTGGAAATAATATTGTATTATTCTCTCGTAACTAAACAGTTACTAAGGAAAATTGAAGAGTTAAAATTCTTCACAATTTCATCATTAATGCCTTGTAAGTGTCTTATGAACAATTCAAATGAATTATTTGTTTCATATGCAGAGGAAAATATTCATGTCCTTGCAGTAAAAAAGAAGTAATTTTTATAAATATGTCAGGATAATTGGCTAGGCATGAGACAGCTTAGTGGAACTACCTCTTCCTGGTGCAGTGAAGCTGGAGCTAAACGTATTCCAGCGCTATTAGATACTGTTAAAGCACTGTTAACATTAATGATAGGCTTACTCTTCCTGTAAATAAGCAAAGATGTTAGAGGTACAAGGAAATTTGACTCCCTGACAGTTGTTAGACCCTTCCCAGCATAGACCAGCTATACTGAGTGGAGAACTGACAGCCAAGCAGTTCTCTTTGGCAGATGTGTGAATTGCCCTTATGTAAGCCCAGCTGCTTTCAATATTCTGCAGACATCTTGAGGAAGTTACATAGTAAAACCACAGCTGCTTACTGTCAAAGAATAACTCTGGCTCTAAGAGGAACTATTTCATTTGCAACTGTCTGAAACAGCTTGCTGTGGACTCTTTTTGCCACCATAAGCCTTAGTGAACTCCATCTAGCAGGCATTTTCATCCAGACTAGAGACAGACAACTTTACCTGGTGGTCCAGTGGAAGGTCTATAATTGATGCAATCACAGACCTTCATTTGTATAAAGGACTACACTGTGCCCCAGCCCTTCTTTTTCACAAAGGACTATATTGTGATTGGTGCAAATATAATCCTTCATTTGCATAAAAGACTATTGAGAATGGTGTAAACATACTGTAATGCCATTAGTTCTTTATCTTCATAAAGGATTATCTTGTGATTGGTGCAAATATAGTACTTCAATTTCATAAAAGTTGTATTGGGACTGACATTTCAAGTACACTTGCCACCCTGGGTTTCTCCGGGTACCACACACCTAAGTATTTCATAATCAATCATTCCTGGGCGTTGATTCTTCTGAGCCTTCTCCACGGGGTTGGGCATTAGGGGGTTTCCTCATGGGACCAAGCACCTTGACCTCTGTCCCCTTAAGTGCAGACCCAACCACTCTACTCCCCCCACCCCTTGCTCAAGAAAGCGATTGAGCACGAGAGCCCTGAGCTGAAGAGAGAGCAAGGGAGCCGGAGAATGAAGAAGGGACCTGGAAGCAAAGCTGGATTGCGTGAGCTAAAGAGGGAGCCAGGAAGCAGAGGGAGCCAGGAAGCAAAGAGGGAGTTGCATAGTGTGGGAAGAAAGAGAGAGCCAGGGAGCTAAGAGGGAACCTAAACAGTAGCTCAAAAGCAAAGAGCACAGGAGCGGAAGAGGGAGCCCGGAAGCCAAAGAGGGAACCAGGGAGCCTAACAGGGAGGTTGGGAGCTGAAGAGGGAGCGCTGGGGAGCGAAGAGGCGGCAGGGGAACAAAGTGGGAGCCCGAGAGCCAAAGGGGGAACCCGGCAATGGAAGAGGGCACCCCAGAGACTAAGAAGGAGGCGACCGGAAACCCTGGAGCCCCAGAGGGAGCATAGGAGCACAGAGGGAATACCAGGAACTAAAGAGGGAGGGCTGGAAAACAGAGGGGGCTCAGGAGCAAAAAGGGAGCAAATGTTTGGACCTAGAGCCAAACTTTATAGTCAAGAGCTTACATGAACAGGATGGCTAGTGCCTATGAAATTTCAGAAATAAGATTAAATTTTATTTTTATTATAAAGGTGATGTCCAGAGAGGTTACAGTTACATAGGTAAGGTCATGAGTACACGTCTTTCTTCTTTTTCTTTTTGGTTGGTCTTGGGGCTTGAACTCAGGGCCTGTGCTCTTTTGCTCAAGGCTAGTGCTCTACCACTTTGAGTCACAGGGCCACTTCCAGTTTTCTGGTGGTTAATTGGAGATGAGTCTCATGGACTTTCCTGCCTGGGCTGGCTTTGAACCTAGATCCTCAGATTTCAGCCTCCTGAGTAGCTAGGATTACAGGCATGAGCTACTCACACTAGGGGAGTACATTTCTTTTTAAACAGTGTTATCCCCTTCCTTGTTTCACCCATTCTCTCCCCACTTCCCTACCCCCCCCAGTTGTAAAATTCAATTCCAACATAGTGTCTGGTAAATAAAGTATCCCAAACCACTCAGTAGGACCCCCCCCACCACATCCCCACCTTTTCAAAACTATTTAAATCTCACATATGCTTGAGAATGCTCTCCCTTTTGTTACCGACAAATTCCTCACCTCTACGTAATCCACATTATTCCCTAAAGGACTAATGAAAATTAAGGTTTAATATTGAATATTGTAATTATGTATGGCGATAAGGAAGAAACACTAGGGGCAAACACATCAGAGTGTCTTCCAACTCACTTGAAAGAAGAGTAAAACAGCCTCCTTATAGTCAGAAAAGGGGTGGGTAGAATACACCAACCATAGGAAATGGTCATACAAATAAAGAAGTATATTTGCACCAATCACAACAGATTTATTCAAATGAAGGGCTGTGTTCACATCATTCCTAGTGTATTCTATGTACAACTACAAAGTTCTGTTTGCACCACAGTACAGTCCTTTATTCAGATAAAGTGAAGTATTTGTCCCAATAAAACTGCAGTCTGCCCAGTGGTAGTGAGTCAAGACTGAGCGAATCAGGAGGCTGAGATCTGAGGATCATAGTTCAAAGTCAGTAAGGCAGGAAAATCCCTGAGAATATTCTCTTCAATTACCCACCTGAAAAAATGGAAGTGTACTGTGGCTCAAGTGGTAAATCGATAACCTTGAGCAAAATAGCTCAGGGACAGTGCTCAGACCCTGAGATAAAGCTTCAGAACAACAAAAAAATCCCTGCAGTTCTTTTAAGATAATGGATTGCTTCAAACACAGATAAAGACTTATATGAAGATGAAAGATGTTTACACCAATTACAGTATAATGATTTATGAAGATTAATACAGTACAGATGCTCTATGCAAATGAAGCAATGTGTTTCTGCCAATCACAATAAAGTCCTTTTATACAGATGAAAGGCTGAATCTGATCAATCACAATGTAATCAATTACAGAGATGAAAGACTACTAAGATGAATATAATACAGTAGTTCTATGCAAATGAAGTACTATGTTTCTGCCAGTCACAGAAAAGTCTTTTATGCTGAGTCTGACCTATCACAGTGCAGTCCTTTACGGATATGAAAGACAGTATTGTTTTTGTTTTTTGTTTGACAGTCCTGGGGCTTGAACTCAGAGCCTGGGCACTCTTCCTATGCTTCTTTTGCTAAAGGCTAACACTCTACCACTTGACCCACAACACCAGTTACAGCTTTTCGGTGTATGTGGTACTGAGGAATCAAACCCAGGGCAAGTACTCTATCACTAAACCACATTCCCAGCCTTAGGAGATGAAAGACAGTTTAAAACTGGATGCTGGTGACATATGCTTGTAATCCTCGCTATGCTGGAGGCTGAGATTTGACAAATGTGGCTCAAAGTCAGCCTAGGCAGGAAAGTCCATGAGACTCTTATCTCTAGTAAACTATTCAGAGAAAGTGGGAAGTGGCACTGTGGCTCCAGTGGTAGAGTACTAGCCTTGAGCACAAAGCAACACAGGGAAAGTGCCCAGGCTAGAGATGAAGCCCCAGGACTAGCACCCCCCAAAAAAGTAAGAATGGTGGTTTCTACATAGATAAAATACAATAGCTCTATAAAAATGAAGGACTGTTTTTCTGCCAAGCACCGTAAAGTCCTTTATGCAGCTGAAGGGCTGAATCTGATCAATCACAGTGCAGTCCTTTACAGAAATGAAAGACTGCCAATTTGAATATAATACAATAGGTGCATGCAAATGAAGGGCTTTGCTTCTACCAATCACAGTAATATCCTTTACATAGATGAATGGATGAATCTGACCTATCACAGTGTTGTCCTTTACAGAGAAGAAAGACTATAGTAATATGAATAGACTAGTGTAGGTCTATGCAAATGAAGGACTGTGTTTCTACCAATCATAGTAAAGTCTTGTATGCAGATGAAAAGCTGAAACTGACCTATCATAGTGTAGTCCCTTAGAAGAAATTCTCACAATATGAACCCAATAGAGTAGGTGTATGCAAATGAAGGGTGTGATTCTACCAATCACAGAAAGGTAATTTTTTCTTCTGTTCGGTCTGGAGCTTGATATATGGGCCTGAGTACTGTCCCTGAGCTCTTCAGTTAAAATCTAGCACTCTGTAACTTGAGCCACAACACCACTTCCGGTTTAATGGTATTTCTTTGGACAAGAGAGTCTCACGGATGTTCCTGCCCAGCTTGACTTTGAATCACAATCCTCAGATCTCAGCCTCCTGAGTAGCTAGGATTACAGTCATGAGCCACTGGCACTCATAAAGTTCTTTATGCAGATGAAGTCATGAGCCTGACCTATTACAGTGCAGTCGTTTCTACAATCATACATATAATAGAGTACCACCATGCACATGAAGGACTGTGTTTCTGCCAATCACAGTACCTCCACCAATACAGTGTCTCACGAGCGAAGCATCCCAAACCACTCAGTAGGACCTCCCACCACACCACATCCCCACCTTTTCAAAACTAATTATGCAGAACAAGCTTTGAAGTCACCTTGCTTGCAGTTTGAAGCCCACTGGGACAGGAAAATCTGCTAGACTCTTACATGCAATAACCTACTCAGAGAAAGCTGGAATTAGCACTATGGCCCCAGTGGTACAGTGCTAGCCTAAAGCAAAAAGAAGCTCAAGGGCAGTACCTAGACAAGAGTTCAAGCCCCAGCACTAGGCAACAAAAAAAAAAAAAAAGGAAAAAAGGCAGTTTCTACCAACATAAATTAACAGTAGCTCTATGAAAATGAAGGACTATTTTTCTACCAATCACAGAAAAGTCTCATGGGCAGATGAGGGGTTGAATCTGCCCTATCACAATGCAGTCCTTTACGGCAAGAAAGACTTTCAAGAGGAACACAATACAGTAATACTATGCACAAGGAGGACTATTTCTGCCAATCACAGTATAGCTCTTTATGCAGATGAAGTAATAAGCCTGACCTATCACTGTGCAGTCATTACAGAGATGAAAGTTTGAAGCTGAGTGCTAGTGGCTGGTGCCTATAATCCCAGTTACTCAGGAGGCTGAGCTCTGAGGATCACAATTCAAATCTAGCCCGGGCAGGAAAGTCCCTAAAACTCTTATATCCAATAAACTACTCCAAAAAAAAAAAACCAGAAGTGGTGCTGTGGATCAAGTGGTAGAGTGCTCACCTTGAACAAAAGAAACTCAGGGACAACACCCAGGCACAGAGTTCAAGCCCCAGGACTGGCAAAACAAAACAAACAAACAAAAAACCCCGCCAACAACAACAAGAAACAACTGTTTGCACCAAGTACATTACAGTACCCTATGCAAAAGGAATGTTTGTACCAGTCACAGTACATTACTTTATGCAAAAGAAGGAATGCTTAAGCTAAGCATAGTTCAGGCATTTAGGCAGATAAAGGATAAGTGCAGTCCTTTGTGAAGATGAACTGTGTTTGAATCCCACATAGTACAGTCCTTTTTGCAAATGGACTATTTGCACAAAACACAAATTGAAACATTTATGCAAATGAAGGACATGTGAAGGAATATGTGTGCACCAGAGTTAGATCCTTCATGAAGGGGAAGGGCTCTGTGCACAATCCTTTATGCAAATAGACTGTATGTACCAATCACAGTACAATGTTCCTACTAAACACAATATATTCCTTGATGAAAAGCCGAATCTGATGAATCAGGGTAGTCCTCTATGAAGACGAAGGACTATGTTTGCACCCAACAGTCCGGGATTTTTTGTTTTGCAAATGAAGGACTGTATTTGCACTCAAAACAGTATAGGCCAGATGCCAGTGGCTCATAATTCTAGCTACTAAGGAGACAGATCTGAGGATTATGATTGGAAGCCAGCATGTACAGAAAAGCCCCTGAGATATGTATTTTTTGCCAGTCCTGGGGCTTGAACTCTGGAACTCAGGACCTGGCACTGTCCCAGACCTTCTTTGGTAAGAAGCCAGCACTCTACCACTTGAGCCACAACACCACTTCTGGCTTTGTCTGAGTAGTTGATTAGAGATGTGTCACATTGCTGGGCACCAGAGACCCATACCTGTAATCCTAGCTACTCAGGAGATCTGAGGATTGCATTTCAAAGTCAGACCAGGCAGAAAAGTCTGTGAGACTCCTATTTTTTTCTTTTTTGGTCCATCATGGTGCTTGAAATCTGGGCCTAGGCGCTGTCCCTGAGCTCTTCTGCTCAAAGCAAGGGCTCTACCACGAGCCACAGAGACACTTCTGGTTTTCTGGTGGTTCATTGGAGATAAGAGTCTCAAGGACTTTGTTGCCCAGGCTGTCTTTGATCTGCAATCCTCAGATCTCAGCCTTCTGAGTAGCTTGGATTACAGGTGTGAGCCACAGGCGCCATGCTTATGAGACTCCTATCTCCAATTAACCAGGAAAAAAACAGAAGTTGCTCAAAGTGTAGCTCAAAGTGGTAGAGTGCTAGCCTTGAGGGAAAAATTAAGAGACAGCCCCTGGGCCCTGACTTCAAACTACATGACCAACACACACACACACACACACACACACACACACACACACAAAATGTAGAATGTATTTGAATCACAATATAATCCTTAAGGAAGGACTGTGTTTGTACTAGTAACAGTACAATCCTTTGTGCAGATGGATTGTTCAGACCAAACATAGTACTTTATGCAGATAAGGGCTCTAGTTTTTTTATGAAGATGAAGGACTGTGTTTGCACCCAACAGAGTAAAGTCCTTGCAAATGAAGAACTGTATTTGTGCCCAGCACAACTCAGGTATTTTTTTTTTGCAAATGGATTAATTGCACCAAGTATAATACTTTATGTAAGCACATAAGGGCCTGAGTTTCGTCTGCCACAGCCCAGTCTTTTAGGATGATGAAAGTCTATGTTTGTACCCAAAACAGTACAGTCCTTTTTGGAAATAAAAGACTCTTTATACAAAAATAAGTAAAGAGTTTTATGCAAATGAAGGACTATAATTGCTCCAATCGCAGAATAGTTCTGCCTAAGGATGAAGGTCTGGTGTTGTACCAAACACAGTCCACTCCCATACAGAAATTAAGGACTGGGTTTGTACCACAGTGCAGATCTTTATGAAGATGAAAGATTGTGTTTATAACCAACAGGGTACAGTTCATTTTGTAAGTGAAATTCTGTTTGCAAAAAGCACAGTACAGTTCTTTATGTGGATGAAGGGTGTAAGTATAGGACTGTTTCCACCAAGAGTAGTACAGTCCTTTAGGCAGATGAAGACCTGTTTGACCCATCACAGTGTAGTCCTTTATGGAAAAAAAGACTATTTTGTACCCAAAATGCTCACTCCTTATGCAAATGAGGGATTTTAATTATATCAATAATAATACAGACCATTATGAAGATGAAAGCCTGTATTTGCACCAAAAACAATTCTTTAGAGAGATGTAGAATTATGTTTGGAGTTCTGCAATTGGACACTCCAACTGGAGATGCCAGTTCTGGCTTTTTGTGGATTAATTGGACATAGTCTCATGTACTTTTCTACATGGGCTGGCTTAGAACTGTGTTCCTAAGATCTCAGTCCATTGAGTAGTAAGATTAGAGGCATTTCTCTAAATTTTGACCAAACTGTAAATTCAATCTTCTATGTGTTTTAATATAATGTACTTTTTTTTCTTAATGTGGGCACAGGTTTGGACCTGAAGATTATAGACTTAGACTCCAAAAAAGTTTCAGATTTACGGGGGCTGGGAAGGTGGCTCAGTGGTAAAGCTCTTGCCTTGCATGCATGAGGCCCTTGGTTCGATTCCTCAGCACCACATAAACAAAAAGAAAAAAGCCGGAAGTGGTGCTGTGGCTCAAGTGGTAGAGCGCTAGCCTTGAGCTGAAGAGCTGAGGGGCAGCGCCCAGGCTTAGAGTTCAGGCCCACGACCGGACCTAAAAAAACAAAACAGATTTACTTATGTCAGCTGTTCAAGAACAGTCACAAGGCCAGTAGGATTAACAACTCCAGTGAGATTTGTTAGAAAGATAAATCCAGGGACTTATCAGATCAACTGAAAAAGCAACCATAGATGGAACCTAGCAATTTGTGTTTTAACAGGCCCTCCAACTGATTGTGTTTGGAGAAGTTTGAGAATCACTGGCTTTGGTTGCCTACTATACTGTATTTTGCTTACAATTTCTGGCGGCCGAACCATTCCCTGCTGTGAAAGCCAAAGAGCAAGCCGGGAGCCAGTGGCTCACGCCTGTAATCCTAGGTACTTAGGAGGCTGGGATCTGAGGATCACTGTTCAAAGCCAGCCCCGGCAGGAAAGTCCATGAGACTCTATCTCCAATAAAACCACTAGAAACCGGGAAGAGGCACTGTGGTTCAAGCGGTAGAGTGATTGCCTTGAGCTGAAGAGCTGAGGGACAGCGACCAAGCCCAGAGTTCAAGCCTCACGACTGGTCAAAAAAAGAAAGAAAACCCAAAGAGTTCAGGTGTACTTCAAATGTTCACGCTATCAAGTCTGTGCATCTTGTATAACATTCCTACTAAGATTATACAACAAGGGGAGATCTTGCTTTTAGGTAATATTGATTTCTCTAGAGTGGTCCCTGGGTGTTGTATAGGCAAACACGCTAAAAAAATAAATAAACAAGCTTGATGTGGGCGTTGATGGCTCATGCCTATAATCCTAGCTGTTCTGGATGCTGAGATCTGAGGATCATGCTTTGAGGCCAGCCTGAGTAGGAAAATCCTTGAGACTCTTATTAACCAATAAACAAGCTAAAGTGGAGCTGTGGCTCCAGTGTTAGATTGCTAACCTTGAGCAAAAGCTCAGGGACAGAACGCAGGCCCTGAGTTCAAGCCCCAGGACCAACTGGCATGTGCAGACATACACTCCCCCCTCAAAAAAAATTAAAAAAAAAACTAGCTTGGTGCTTAAGTTCTCTCTCAGTTTTCGGTTAGCACCACAAGGCCTAAACCTAAATATGCTTGGATAAGCAAATTGTCTGAAGGAAACTTTTCCCTTTTGTTTACTTCAAAATAGAGGTTAAAACGCCATATTCAAAAAATGTTTAAAACTTCATAATCCAGGGAAA
Source organism: Dipodomys ordii (assembly GCF_000151885.1). NCBI lineage: Eukaryota > Metazoa > Chordata > Mammalia > Rodentia > Heteromyidae > Dipodomys > Dipodomys ordii. The sequence continues at coordinate 953,264 of NW_012267519.1, forward strand.
TCAGGTTCTTCCCAGCAGATTCTTAAAACCGAATATGCATCCATGTCTAACTCCTTACCTATGACTAAAAGCAGATTGCATCCCTCGATCTGTAAAAGGTGAGAATAAAGTCTAAGGGTGAGAAAATAAAGCCTTTCCTCAAGTAGAGGCTCTAACACAGTACTCAAAACAGAGCAAGTACAGAATTCAGAATCTGAAACTATCAGCTTTGATCAAGCCAGTATAATCACCCTAAAGGGATTCTGCTCAGTCTTATCCATGCCCGGCCAACGACCCGTTTTAGCTGTTTCTTCCATCCGTTCGCCAGCTTTTTATAGCTCCTGTCTCCAACAAAAGATGTAGAACATTTGAACGAGAACACGGACTACAATTAAATGCCCGCTCCGTCCTATGGTTACGTCATCAAACCGCACCCACCAGGGCACTAGGTCCGTCACTTTCTTCCGACTCCACATCTTCACTCATTTCTGTTCCGCTTTCTCCGCTAAGCTGCTAGCCAGAAGTGCCGATCTTTCCAAACGTATGCTTCGTCCATTTACCTGTGCCCGACGGCCCTGCAACCTCAAAGAATTAAGGCGGTGTCAGTGTCCAAAACGGTCACTGTTCCGTATGCTCCATATAAAGGCGGACACGATAGAAAGTGCACCGCTTATTTCCTTTGCTCCCACAATCCACTTCGCCCCACCTCCAGCCCTCATTTTAACCCCTTTGCAGCTAGGAGCTTTTGCGTGAACTTGCATACTGAGGCCTTTTAAGGTAAAAGGCGTAAAAGCTTGTCCAGCGCCTGTGGGTCACGCCTGCAATACTAGCTACTTGGGAGGCTGAGATCTGGGGATCGCGGTAAGAAGCCAGCCCGGCCAGAAAAGTCCCCGTTAGACTCCTCTCCAATTAACCATTCTAAAACCGGAAGTAGCTATGTGGCTCAAGTAGTAGAGCGCCACCTTGAACCCAAAGAGACTAAGGGACAACGTCCAGGCTCTGAGTTCAAGCCTCAGTACTGGCAAACACACACACACACACACACGAAAAAACAGCCGGGCGGCGGTGGCTCACGCTTGTAATTCTAGCTACTCAAGAGGCTGAGATCTGAGAATAGTTCAAAAGCCAGGGCAGGAAAGTCTGTGAGATTGTTATCTCTAATAAGCCACCAGAAAACCGGAAGTGGCCCTGTGGCTCAAGTGGTAGAGTGCCTTGAGCTGAAGAGCTCAGAGAGCTCTCAGAAGAAAAAGAAAAAAAGACCTCAGAGACAAATGAAAAACAAACATAAAAGCTGCCACAAAGGAGAGGACTCAAATAGTAATGGTCGTAAGAAGCCCCAAGCTGCCTTTCACTGTGACACATAAGCCCCAATATTGCCTACTTAAATTGAGGCCACTGAACAAAAAAGTACAAAATCCTCCATCTCACATCACTGTTGTGCTAAAGCTGGATAGTATCAAAGATTTTGCCTGTTTTCAAACAATACTGAGTCTCTAATATACTGTTTTGACTCCAGCCAAATTAGTGGCAATTTCTATATTAGCTGTTTCTATGGTCATATATTACAGCCTTCCAGAAAGAATTAGGAACTCCTCTTTCCCAGATGAAACAATACAAGAATAATGTTCATTCTTGGAATGTACAGGACCCAGGGCTCACACCCACCACACTCAGTTCTCCGGCAGGTACAAAGTTCTTTCTCCCTGTCCCCAGGGAAGGAATAGTGATGGTGAAAGAACACAGGATGTCCCCAAGTTTCCACTGGTAAATGAGGCACAATGCCTTTGCCCCACCTCTAAAGCTTTCACAACTCCCTGAACTGCTTCTACTCCGTCCTGACATTTCAGAGCCTACTGTCCTTCATGCCTAGGAAATCCTCTGTATTTGAATTGTAGATGAACAATGTTGTCTCCCCCCCCCTACACCCAACCAAACCAATAATATCACTATGCCTTGGCTTGGCCTTCTACTTAAAGGTGAGTAAATGTAAAAAGGAAACAGATGCCATGATAAGGATTTTTGCTCAGTTTTCTCCATTTGTTCTTGGCCTTAACATTGACTCACATTGTGGTGCTCCAGAATTACTCTTTGAGACTGTACTAAAGCTGGTTTCCACCCAGCTTAGTTTTGTCTCACCTCCTTTTCCTGCTTCCTTCTAGCTCCTGTATGTAAGAGCCCTCCCTCAATAAGCCACTTATCTAAAAATTATGTCCTACATAGACTCTGCTTTAAGGAATCCCTTATGGAAGACTCACACTTATTTCCTGGTTGTTAAGAGGACTATGTAAAGGTGAACCTATTCACCCCTCCATTGTGGGTAGAGAAGCTATATCTGTCTCTGGGGAGATCAGGAGTAACGTAAGGTACAAGTAGATAGGATCCCTTAAATTGAATTTAGGCTTAATGCTAACTTGAATCAACACAAGGCTCAGCCTATTCCTTATATATCCTGCTGACACTAACACCTGTTCTGTCAAATTGGAAATGAAGACATAGGTGCTCATGCTTCATTTTAAATTTTTTATTACAGAATTTGAACAATTCTTAGAATTGTTAGAAAAAAGTTTGTATAAAAATTTGGTTTTGTTACTATTATTTTGTGATAGTAAAATAAGGGAGCTGAGTCTAAGTAATTTCTCACAGCTGTCCTGGTGCCTTTTGCTGGGTGGAGGGAATTCTCCCACCCGCTCATCTCCCAAGCGCTAACCTTCCTGGCTCCTGGCTCCCTTCCACGTATCCAAGCTCCCTCATGCCTTCCCATTCTCTCCTGTCTTGGCTCTCAGTTTGCCTCCTCCTCTTTCGGTGAAGATGCATCCACCATCTCCTCCGCACTCCCCTCATGACTACTCACTTGCTCTCTGGAATGACACACCTCCCTTACCATGGCCGATGGCTTCTTTCTTCTCCTACCCTCATTCGGCGCTTTCTCTCTATATTCTTCAGGGATTTCACCACACTCATGCACACTGATTCATTTTCCTCTCCATTGTGCGTCTTCAATCCCCGCCCCCCCCTCCCCGGGCTCTTTTTCCCCTCCCTGCAGTTAGCATTCCCCTGCCTTCTTTAGGGCCTGTGCCTCTTCCCACTCTTCGGCCTCCTTGTTGTGCTTGTGGCACCCCACACATCTTTCCACTGCCTTTGCTCAATTGGCAGAATCTCCCATAGTTCCCTTTCTTTTTTTTTT
>NW_012267519.1:956921-957944 GCF_000151885.1 Dipodomys ordii
ATAATTTTTTCCAAGTTTTTCCATTTCCTAACAAATGGGGCAATGCCATTCTTTCTGATGGAGGCATAGAATTCCATTGTGTATATATACCACATGAAAATGGGCATTGCACAGGGGAGAAGCAACCAATGGAGACCACAGGAGGAGACACCACTGCCCAATTAGCTTTGTTCCCTTTCTTGCCACTAGGTGCATCCCAGGCTGGCTGTACTGGTGTGGCACAGCAGCTGAGACCCTTGTAATGTCAAGCTAATTGGGCAGTGGTGTCTCCTCCTGTGGTCTCCATTGGTTGCTTCTCCCCTGTGCAATGTCCATTTTCTTTTCTCTGAACAAAGCAATGCAGTACAGGCATAGTGGCTGAGGCACTATTGTCTTCCTTTCAGAAACAACAAAGGAAGGCTGAGAAGGGACTCAGTGGTTGAGTACTTGCCTTGCATGCATGAGGCACTGGGATCAATTCCTCAGCACCACATAAACAAACAAAAAAACTGCAAGTGGCACTGTGGATCAAGTGGTAGAGTGCTAGCCTTGAGCTGAAGAGCTGAGGGACAGAACCCAGGCCCAGAGTTCAGGCCCCGCTACTGACGCCCCGCCCCCCAAAAAAACAAACAACAAAGGAAATCATCCTTAGGAAACAAAAACCCATGTACAATAGACTAGTGGGTAAAAGATTTCTCAGGCTGAAGGAACTTTACTCAGTATAAAATAAGTCGAAACAGAGGAAATAAAAAAATCAAACACAGCTGTTCTCTTTTCTTTCTCCCTGTGTTGAGCAGAAGGAAAGGATTTTTCAAGTAATTAAAAAAAAACAGCTCTAGCACTTTATTGTCCTGCTGCAAAGACAGCCTCCACCACCCTTAGATTTCTTATTGTTCTATCGTCCTGAATACATGTAATTATTCTAGGTCTGGTATTATCTGTTCCACACAAACAGCAGAGTATCTTTCTCAACTTTTGTCCTATACCACAAGGATATACCAAAAATAAGCATCCACAGAATAGGAGGAATTGAAAGGATGCTTC
>NW_012267520.1:0-355 GCF_000151885.1 Dipodomys ordii
TCATCTGGAGATTACAAAAGCATGATGGATTTAATGTTAGCCCAGACACCAGTTAGAAAGTGATGTATTTTGACCATTTAATGATTTTCTCATTCAATATCTAAAACTGCAGTCTTGTTGACAACTTGGTTTTGGGCCATCTTCTCAGTCCTTAGCACTGCTTCATCCATCCTCTCTCCTTTGTTCCAATGACAAGTTAATGTGAATACGTTTTTTCTTCATGATTAGTGTCTCTTCAGCTCATGCAATCCTAGTCATTTCTACTCAGGTTCCCTAGACCACCTGACTTGGTGCTTCCCATCTGCTGACTCATCGGGTTTTGATGAACCCATTCTCATTCCTTGTGACTCCTAAG
>NW_012267520.1:5155-5670 GCF_000151885.1 Dipodomys ordii
TATATATATATATATATATATATATATATATATTATATACCAAATTTTCTTGATCAATTCATCTACGGAGGGTCATCTGGGTTGGTTCCATGTCTTTGCTATGGTGAATAATGCTGCGATAAACATAGTTGTGCTGGTAGATTTAGTATAGCCTAGTTTGTGATTGTTTGGGTAAATATCCAAAAGTAGGATTGCTGGGTCCTAGTGGAGCTCTATGCGTAATCATTTGAGGAACCTCCATAATGCTTTCCAAAGTGATTGAACAAGTTTACACTCACACAACAATGCAGTAGTTCCTTTTTGACCACATCCCCTGCAGGTGATGCACAACTTTCTGTCTGTCTTTTTTCCTGAAATTTTTCCATAATGAAGAACTCTAAGAACCTCCATATTTTACCAATTTGATAGAAAATTCTCTCAAAGTGTCCAGCAGAATAAAGGGATAAAAGTCTTCACTCAGCATAAAGTTGTAGCATTTCAGAATACCAGGGTTAGAAAGAAGATCATCCCATGTT
>NW_012267520.1:11909-16072 GCF_000151885.1 Dipodomys ordii
TTTACTTCAATATATAAACTATATTAAATGTACATTAATAGTCTTTTTTTGTGTTTTTCTTAACAAGAAACTAACCTCTATGCCTTGATTAACTCTTTATAATGCTACTAAGCAGGAGGAGGATGTGTGTACATGCTGAAGTCTTAATACTCCATGGAATATGAATTTTTTCACTTCAAATCTTGTTAAGATTCACTATCACAATCTATTTAGCACTGACTTACTATGATCAATGTGTCTCTTTCTTCCTGTTTCGCCATTCCTTTTTTTTTTTATTGTGAAAACACTGTACAGAGGGGTTACAATTACATGGGCAAGATAGTGAGTACATTTCTTATCAAGCATTGTAGCCTCCTTCTTTGTTTCCCCTTCCCATCCCAACCCATCCTCCCCCCACCCCCACACCGAGTTCTCCTCCCCCCCTCTAAAGTGGTAAATTTTGATTTTCCACATAAAGACTTGTATATCTCATTGTTGAAATGTATCTACCTGTATCCCTATTTAAACAATTTGTTTTTTCCCTTCCCCTCCACAAATTATACCAACCTCAGATACAGAGAAGGAATGGGTTATACCATGGGGGGAGAAACATACAAAGCAACAAAGTAATAATCTTATAAATATGTTAAAAACAATCACCTGAAAGAAAAAAAAACATTTGAATACATATCTTAGGGTTCATTTCCCTAACATGAACTTACCTGACCTTTTCTGCTTGACTCAGACTTATACTAGTTATTGCAAATAAGGGAAACCATGGTACCTAAGTTGTTTTGGGCCTGGCTTACTTCACTTAATATAATTTTTTCCAAGTCTTTCCATTTCCTAACAAATGGGACAATGTCATTCTTTCTGAAGGGGACATTTTCTTGATCCATTCATCTACTGAGGGGCATCTGGGTTGGTTCCATATCTTAGCTATGGTAAATAATGCTGCAATAAACATGGTTGTGCTGGTAACTTTATCGTGGTCTTGTTTATAAGCATTTGGGTAAATGCCTAAAAGTGGGATTGCTGGGTCATAGGGGACCTCCATGTGGAGTCTTTTGAGGAACCTCCATACTGCTTTCCAAAGTGGTTGAACAAGTTTACACTCCCACGAACAATGAGTAACCTTACTTCATTGAACCTTACTTCACCATTTCTTATTATGTCTCACCAGCTAAAGTGAAGGAAGAGATTGACCTTGTGATTGGCAGGCACCGCAGCCCCTGCATGCAGGACAGGAGCCAAATGCCCTACACAGATGCTGTTATGCATGAGATCCAGAGATACATTGATCTCCTACCAATGAACGTGCCCCATGCAGTGACCCATGACATTAAGTTCAGAGACTACATAATTCCCAAGGTGAGCTTGTTTCTTTTCTACTGAGCATCCATAGGGAGCCTGAGTTCTTGAGGTCACTGCAGGATTCCTCTCCTCCACATGAGAGAGTGCAAAAGTCTCACAGTTGGCTGCACAGGAGAGGTTGTGGTATAGCAAGTTTGGGGTTGTATATCCATGCAAATTTATCCCCGGTATCCCACACTGTGAATCCCAATTTTGTTATGCCCCTTAAATTCATTTTGTTTTAGAGACTTCTCCTTGTTCTTGTCTTTTTTCTTCTTCTAGTTCCTCCCCTCCTCTTCCTGCTCTTCCTGCTGTTTCTCCTGCTGTTCCTCCTCCTCCTCTTCCTCCTCCTTCTATTCCTATTTCTTCTCTTTCTCCTCCTCCTTGATCTTTTGGCTATGCTTAGTTTTTGTATTACCAAATGAGTACAAAAACTTATTATTTATCAATTTTCCAATATGTTGTGCTGCGATATAAATTATGCCTCCAGTAAAGTTTTAGATAAATTTGGGAGAAAATGTTACCTTGATTTCCTCAATTCATGAATGAGTCATGCTTCCAATTTACCTATGCCTTACTTTATTTTCCAAGTAATATTTTGTTTTCAATAGAGTCGATAACAAATATATTCATAGACTTTGTTTAAATGCATAGCGCTTTGCCTATTACTATTTTAGTTTTTCATTGGCTTTCATGCTTGTTGGTCTGTGCACTGTCCGTGAGCTCATTTGCTCAAAGCTAGATCTCTACCAGTTTGCACCACAGTTCCACTTCCAGTTTTCTGTTGGTTAACTGGAGATAAGAGACTCATGGACTTTGTTGCCTGGGCTGGCTTTGAACCATGATGCTTAGATCTCAGCCTCCTGAGCAGCTAAGATTACAGACATGAGCCACCAGTGCCTGGCTTGATTGTTATTACTTGTATGATGCCTTTGCTATCATTTGTACCTGATATATAGAAACATAATTGCTTTAATCATTCTGATGACCTCATGAAATGTAGACTCATGAAATTTACTAGTCATTGCTAATGAATTCTCTGTAGATTTGTTTGGAATTTTACAGTGTATTACCATAATATCTCGTTTAATAGATTCTACTTGCTTTTCCGATTCTTGTACCTATAAATGTGCTTTGTTGAATTTTTGTACTGGCAGCCAGGATGGTGTAAACAAAATAGATTTTATTGGTCATCTTTGTTTCATTATGATTGGCAGAAAAGATTTCAAGCTTGGAATTTCACAGTTAATTCTGGTATCTTAAGTAGAGTTTTTTTTTAAATAACATTAGGGAAGTTTACCCTGTGTTCTTATGTATGTATGAATTTTGAACATAAACATGATAATATTTTGAATCAGATCTATTCTCTGTAAGGATTCTTCTTCGTTGAAAAGTTTTAATTATACAGGTGATGTGCAGAGGGGTTACAGTTACATAATTCAGGTGGAGTAGGTTTCTTCTTGGACACTGCCACCCCTTCCTTGGCTCTCTCCCAGTTTTTCCTTCCCACCCCATCCACAAGTTGTATAGTTCATTTTGAACAGTGTCTGGTGAGTGCCACTGCTGCATTTGTTCACCCTTTGTCCCTCCATTTCTGTGCCTCCCCTTGCACTCCCAAAAAAAGATAAATGAACAAACAGAACAAAGAGGAAGAAAACAAAAAACAGCATAAGAAGGAAAAAACCCTCATTTTCATTTCCTGTAGGTCATTCCAATAAATATTTCTTTTATGATCAGATGCACAGAGGCATTGAACCTTTGTGTTTTCCCCAAAGTATCGTCCTGTGGTCTCACAGTGTGAATGCCTCGGTTTCTTCTTTTTATGTGTTTAAAATTGTAGTGTGGTGCTCTCTTAGGCAGCACATATAATAAAAAGAAACAATACAGAGAAGATTAGCATGACCCCTGCATAAGGGTGACTCTCAAATTTGTGAATCATTCCATATTGTTATCAAAACGAATACCAGGCAATGGAAACACTGGAGGAGGGACATTAAGGGCACAGGAATGGAGGAAGGTCTGATAAGCAAATGCAGTCATTGTATTCTAGATGGGTAGTTGTTGACCTTCTATTGCTTTATGCCCTTCTTGCTTTTAAAGTTTCTGCTGTGAAATCTGGTATTATGCTGATTGGTTTGCCACCATAGATGACTTATTGTTTTTCTTTGGCAGCTGTCAGTACTGTTTACTGTTTCTGAATATTTAATGTTTAACTATAATGTGTTTTGGAGTGATTCTTTTTTGATATGATCTGTTTGCTCTTCTAAAACCTCTTGTACCTGGATTGTAAAGATTTAGGAAATATTCTCACATCATTTTATTGACTATGTTTTGTATTGTTTTAGCATGGGTCTTTTCTTCAGCCTCTCTGTCTATGTTTATAGGTTTGACCTTTCAAGTTCCCAAGGTGAGCTTGTATAATCTTTTCATACCTTTCACCTAGTTCTTCATCTGACTAATCTATCTACTTTTTCTTTGATCCCTGATATTCTGTTTCAATTTGATTCACTCTTTTCTATTGAGTTCTTTTTATTCGTATAGGTTTTCATTTTCAAAATTTTAGTTTAACTATTTTTTAATATTTCTGTATCTTTATTGAAATCCTCATTTATATATATTGCATTGTTTGTCTTACTTCATTTAGCTGTTTATTTGTATCCATTTCAAATTCACTTATTTTTTATACTTGTTCTTTTATTGTATTGAAATCATATTGTTGGAATAATTTTAATTTTAATTTCTATTGTGACAATACTGTATAGAGGAGTTACAATTACATGGGCAAGATAATGAGTACATTTCTTATCAAGTATTGTACCCTCCTCCTTTGT
>NW_012267520.1:16741-24779 GCF_000151885.1 Dipodomys ordii
CTTGTTTGTGAACATTTAGGTAAATGCTCAAAAGTGGGATTGCTGGGTCATATGAGAGTTCTATGTGGAGTCTTTTGAGGAACCTCCATACTACTTTCCAAAGTGGTTGAACAAGTTTACACTCCCACCAACAGTGCAGTACGGTTCCCTTCTGTCCACTTCCCCTCCAGCATCTGTTGTTATTAGAGTTCATGGGTGAGCTGGTATCTCAATGTTGTTTGGATTTGCATTTATTTTATGGCTAGAGAGGTTGAGCATTTCTTCATGTGTCTATTGGTCATCCTTCTTTTCTCTTCACAGAAGTTTCCTTTAAGTCTTTAGCCCACTTATTTATTGGGTAGTTGTTTCTTGGAAAATTTGTTGCTGGGGGATTTAAGTTTTTGAGTTCCAGGTATATTTTACATATGAGACCCTTGTCCATTGTAAGGCTAATGAACATCTTCTCCCAATCCTGGGCTTTCTATTAATCTTGCTAGCTATATCCTTTGGTATACAGAAGCTCTGCAATTTCATGCAACCCTAGTTGTCCAACCTTTCTTTGATTTGTTGTGTTTCTGGGTCTCTATTAAGAAAATTTTGGCGTGTGCCAAGGAGTCCTAGGGTGTCTCCTATTCCATCCTGTAATGTTTTCAGGGTATCTGCTTTGACTCCGAGGTCTTTGATTTATTTGGAGTTGATTCTGCTGCAGGGTGATATATATGGATCTAGCTTTAGTTTTCTTCAAGTAGTTAACCAATTTTGCCAGCACCATTTACTGAAGAGGCTGTCTTTCTTCCATTCTATTTTTTGGTTCCCTTATCAAAGATTAGATGGCTCTAGGTCTGTAGGTTCATTTCTGGGTTTTCAATTCTATTTCATTGTTCCTGAGGTCTGTTCTTGTGCCAGTACCAAGCTGTTTTGATTACTATGGCTTTGTAGTAGAGTTTGAAATTTGGTATTGATATTCCTCCAGCACTGTTCTTTCTGTAGAGGATTGTTTTAGCTATCCAGGGTCTTTTACTGTTCCATATGAATTTTTGGATTGCCTCTTCTATTCCCTTGAAAAATGAGGATGGAATATTGACAGGTATCACATTGAATTTGTAGATAGCCTTGGGAAGTATTGCCATTTTCATGATGTTGATCTTTCCAATCCAGGAGCATAGGAGTTTTTCTCACTTGAAATAATTTTTCTTGAAATCATACATTTGAGTTCTTTGGGCTTTAATCTTCTTCAATATCCTTTATGTCTATTGCTATAGAATTGTTAAACTTTGGAGATACTTGCCTTTTTTCCATACATTCTATGTTGATACTTTTTGGTTCTGAAGCCAGTTCATTGGTTGGAAGTCTTCATTACCTATAGACCAGAAGATTGAACTAAGTGATTCTCATTGTATCTGTCACCGTTTTAGCTATTTGTGTTCTGTGTTTTTTGGTGAGGGTAATGGGGGGGGGGGTCATGCGGCTTGAACTCAGAGCCTGAGCACTGTTCCTGACCTTTTTTGTTCAAGTGGTTTACCACTCTGAGCCACATTGGCAAATTGGAGATAACAGCATCATGGGCTTTCCTGCTTGAACTGTCTTTGAACTGTAGTCCTCATATCTCAGCCTCCTGAGTATCTAGGATTATAGGTGTGAGCCTCTATTTACATATATGTGCATATATGTATAGTTTATATATATGCATAGGTTTATATAGATGTAGATATATATATATATGTATCAATCTATGTAGATCTATAGCTCCATCTATCTATCTATCTAATTAGCTTATGTTATCTGTGTGTATTGTTCCCAGGGCACAACCATATTGACATCACTGACATCTGTGCTGCATGACCCCAAGGAATTCCCCAATCCAGACAAGTTTGACCCTGGCCACTTTTTGGACGAAAGTGGTAACTTTAAGAAAAGTAACTACTTTATGCCTTTCTCAGCAGGTAATAAAATTTCATTTCCATACCTCAGGATAATTTTGGGGGGGATGTCAGTGGGAACTTACATGAAGCCTTCTTGGGGCTGGCGTATTTCCCATAAGCTCCTGATTAGGAGCAGCACTCTCAATGCCTTTGCACTTTCCTGTTCATGATGCATCTCCACTGTTTGATCAGATTAGCGAGGCCTCAGTTTCTCTGTGCATTTCTTCCAAGTTCAACAGGGTAAAGCAAGCAATTCTGGCATTCTCTCTTTACATATATCATAATGATGTCTTCCTAAACATTAAACTCATTTAGACTGCCCTCACTCACAATGAAAAAGATGATCTCATCAGAGGTCCCTCCCACATATTTTTGTGGCATTTGTCACCCCCCTGGGTGTCACCCCCTCTATGGAATGATTCTCTCCCAATAGACACAGAAGAACACCAAAGGGCAGTGAGGGAAGATCATCACAGATGACAAGACATGAGGATTTGTGGGTGGAGTATTAATCCATTTGTCACTTTCTTGAACTTGATTATTAAACAGAAAATGGCATAAGCAACATTTTAAGACACTTAAGCTACTTCAACAGGGACAGATATTAGATGGAAGACAGAGTAAAACATTTTTAAGAAAGTCATGAACCACAAGAACAGAACATTTACTCTTATCAGTGGCAGAAACTGTGAAATAATCCTATGGACATAGCAGCAATGTATGATAGATATGCCACAATGATCACAGAGCACTCTGCTCTTCTTTCAGTCTAAGACATGTGTCTGGATATTGTATCCCCACACCTGCAGTATGTGTGCTGTGTGTCTGTCCAGGGAGCAGCCTTCCTTTACTGACACTGTGACTTTTTGTCTTTTTTGTTTGTTTCTTTATTTGTCTGGTTTTGGGGTTGTTTTTATTGTCAGTTGTGGGGCTTGAAATCAGGGTTTGGGCCTTGTTCCTGACCTTTGTTGCTCAATGCTAGCATTCTCCCACTTTGAGCCACAGCAGTACTTCTGCTTTTTGGTGGATAATTGCATGTAAGAGTCTCAAGGACTTTCTTTCCCTAGGCTCACTTCTAATCATGATCCTCTGATCTCAGCTTTCCGAGTAGCTGTATTGTAGACATGAGCCACTGGCACCCAACTAATAACCTGACCTTTGATATCTGCTTTACATATGTCATATATATACTATGGGGAAAGGAAGTGATCTGTCGTCAAAAATTCACTTTTTTTTACACAAAGGGAAACATTTTAAATAATGAGAAAATTATGGTTTCAAATGATTTGAGAGTCAGTGAAAATCTGAATATGATATTTGGGAAGCTGAATGAGGGCAGGATTTTATGGCTTGAAGGGACACAAAGAGCACAAGAAAGGACATGAAATGTGGTCTGTGTCTTGATGTCTGTAGGGAAATGTATCATAGCCAAAAGTAATTTCATGATGTAGTACTTAAACTTTGTAATTTTATGTAGGTTGATAAAATGGACAGTTGGGCTGTCAATATTAAAATGCAAAAAGTGTTCATCATTTTTCTGGGGACAGTGCACATGAGCAATATGAATGGGTTTTCTTAGAAAAACATAGATGTCTCTAGAACATACAAAGTGTATTATTGAAAACTGAGACTCAAACTTTTTATAAATAAATAATGAAATTTTGATTAAAATTGTAATAAATCCTAATCTATTCTCATTTTAATTTTTCACCAACATTTCATGAAGGAATTATTAGCATCCCATTTAATATTAGGAGAAAATAAGGCTCAGATATTTTACTAACTTACCCCACATGGGTGGTTAATGACGGTGTCAAGATTTGACTTCTGAATTGACTTGGAAAGCAGTATTTCCTACCACTATTTTTACATGAGATGAATTCCACTTGGAGTCATGAGAAGGGTCTATGTCCTGCACTCCTACATATTTACTATTCTATAGGTACAAAGGTTTAGAGGAAATCCCAAAACACATGGTCACAGTCCTTTCTGATTAGTAGGGATAATACTAAAAGAGAAAAATGGGAGTAGGTCATAAGGTTTAGGACAGACTGTATTAAATCCTTATCTCAACCACAAGAAAAAAGTACAATTGGAAGCCAAAAGATCTTCCAGAATTATGATCCTTTCCTATAGCAGGGAACATATTAGAGCAATGATATAATAATTTGGCAACCCACAACCTGGCATAGAGAAAGAGAAAAGAGGGAAGAGAAGACAAAAGTGGTTATCAACTGGAGATTCTTCTGCATTTATCTCCTATGTTAGACTTACAAGTTTGTGTGTGCCTGTGCTACCATTCTCAGATTTAAAAAAACAAACAAATGTATTAGTGAAGATTACATATTCCCAGGTATCTATACAGCTTTCCTGCTCTCTGTGCATTCGATAATTCACTGAAGGCACACTGACACATTGTTTTTTTTTGCTGGTAGCTTTAGTATGGCCTTGTCAATTTTATTTTCCAAGAACAGTTTTTAGATTTACAGAGAAATCGAGAAGGAAGTCCCTAGAATTTTTACATGCTTACTCCTCTTTTCCCCTAACTGTGCTATACATTAGTATGGTACATTCACTATAATAAGGAAATCAATAATGGCACATTATTATTAATTAAAGTTCAAAGTTTCCCTTCCTTCCTCCCTTCCTTTCTTTATTCCTTTCCTTCTTTCCCTTCCTTCCTTCCTTCCTTTCTTCCTTTCCTTCTTTCCCTTCCTTTCTTCCTTCCTTTCTTCCTTTCCTTCTTTCCCTTCCTTCCTTCCCTTCTTTCTTTCTCTTTCTTTCTTTCTTTTGTTCTTTCTTTCATTCTTTCTTTCTCTTTCTTTCATTTGTCTTTCTTTCTTTTCTTTCTTTATCTCTTTCTTCTTTTCTTTCTTTCCTCTTTCTTTCTCTTTCCGTCTCTCACCCTCCCTCTCTCTCCTCCTTCCTTTCTTCCTTTCTTCCTTCCTTCCTTCCTTTCTTCCTTCCTTCCTTCCTTCCTTCCTTCCTTCCTTCCTTCCTTCCTTCCTTCCTTCCTTCCTTCCTTCCTTCCTTTCTTTCTAACTTTCTTGGTTGTCATGCTTGAATTCAGGGCCTGGGCACTGTGCTTGAGCCTCTTTGAATTCAAGGCCAGCACTCTACCACTTGAGTCACAGTACTCCTTCCAGTTTGGAGTGGGTAATTGGAGATAAGAGTCTCATGGGCGCTTTCCTGACTGAGCTAGCTTAGAACCACGATCCTCAGATCACAGTCTCCTGAGTGGCTAGGAATAAAGGCATGAGCGACTAGTGGTCAGTCAAATTTGCTTTTTTTAAAAAAAGATTTGCATTACTGGAGTTTGAACTCAAGGCTTTCAATACATTGACACATTCTTTCACCAGTTACAAATGCAATGTTTCACACTCTCACATTTATATGCATGCAGTCATTTCTTGCTTTGACTGGTTTTTTTGTTTTTTGTGTTTTTTTTACAAAAATTCCAGGGAAACGGATTTGTGTTGGAGAAGGCCTGGCCCGCATGGAGCTGTTTTTATTCCTAACCACCATTTTACAGAACTTCAACCTAAAACCTCTAGTGGATCCACAGGACCTCGATACCACTCCTGTTCTGAATGGGCTTGCCTCTTTGCCACCAGCATATAAGCTCTGCTTCATTCCAGTGTAAAGAAGAGCTCTGCTGTCTGGCTCCAGCTGTGCAGCAATCTGCAGTTCCCTCCTCTGAGCCATCACTCATCTCCTTCTCCTGCCACATCTCCAATCTCCCTACAGATCCAGGAAGATCCGTTCTCTATTTTGGAGGGATTGCTGTGTAATTGCACTATCACATCTAAAATCTCTTATGGTTTATAATAGTTTTATTCACCACGCCACATGCCAATACTTCTCTAATGCTGATTGACTAATATGCTAGTATGACAAAACCAAAAAATGATTACCGTGTGACAGGTCAGAATGCTTTCTGTGTATATCATCCATAATAAATATTATTTTTCATGCCTTTGGTCATTCTTGGACTGTCTTCCTTTGTTCAAAATTCAGCGAAGCAATGAAACAAACTAGAGTCCCATGTTGACCCCATTACGGCAAGCACTGGGAATGGGAAGGGGAGATGGTAGGAAAACTCCTTGGGTATGTCACTTGTCATATCTGGAGAAGTGGATTTAACGAACAAAACCAATGTGCAGAATATCTCCTCCTGGAGGAAAATATATGAGACAGACATGGACAGAATAAACATTAAGGTTAGTGTTCACATCTTTATTTTGGTGTTAGTATGAACTAAAAATAAAACCAAAGTATTCTTGTCAATTGATCTTTGCAACTGAAAGCCAGATATTGATAAACATTTTCTCTACTATTTTTATTTATACACATCAATTGTACATTTTAAGATGTTTCATAGCTGCATACAATTTAGTTTGAGCATACCAGTTTTTCCTTCACTTTTGGCAGTACTAAGTTTTAAATTCACGGCTTTGTTCTTCCTACACAAGAACTCTACTGATTGGACCATTTCCTGCATCTATTTTTTCTATTTTGGACACATTGTTTTACACTCAACATAAATGTGATGTCAATGATAATAAGGGCACTGAAATCACTCCTCCCATTTCATTCTTCAAACTTTCACAATTGTGCATTAACACACAATTTTCCCTTCCTTCTACTTTGCCATGTATCACATGAGAAGAACCGTCATTCATTATCTGTGATGGACTCTTACCTAAAAGGAAGCCCCTTGATCCAGGATTTTATTTTTAATTTTATTTAATTGTAAAGCTTTTTACAGAGAGGTTACTATTACATGAGAAAGGTAATGAGACAAGAGGAATGTTCTTGTCGAACATTGTTAACCCATTCCTTGATATTTTCCTACTATCCCTTCTCTCTCCCACCTCCCCCAATCCTCCCTTCCACAGAAGTTGTAAAGTTCATTTCCAACAGTGTCTTGTAAGTGTCATTGTTGCTGTGGGTTACCCTGTGTCCTCGTTTCAGCATTTTATCATTTCCCATACCCTCCCAAAATTATAAAAAAAGTATATACAAGATGCAGGGAACCAAAATCAAATACACTGACAACAGGGGATATATGATAGTGGGAAGAACATACCAAAGAAACAAAAAAATTACAGGTGGACCCATTGCAACAATGAGATGGACAAGTCATTATGTCGAAAAACGAACTTTACAACTTTGGTGGAGGGAGGAGGATCAGGTATTGGAAGGTGGGGGCAGTATGGGAAGGAAGGGGAAGGGGAAACAAAGAAGAGGCAACAATGCTTGAGAAGAAATGTACACCTTATCTTGTCCATGTAAATGTAACTCCTCTGTATGGTATTTTCACAATTAAAACATATATATAAATTTAAAAAACACAAAAAGGGAAATGTACTCATTACCTTGCTAATGTAAATGTAAAAACAAAAACAAAAAGACCATCAACAAAGAAAAACCTCTTTGCCCATATCTTGGGGTTCATTTTCATTTTGCTTAGCATCATCTTATATGGTCATATGTACATAGCAATGTTTAATCTCATATATTTGGGCCTAGATGCATACAGAATCTGGACATGTATCAGTGGATTGTTATGCCTGTTTATATATACAAGATGTATTTATACAGGACATAAGCATACATTATATATGGTTTTCCATAAAATTGGCTCACTATAAGAGTATATTGAACAGGCACTGGTAGTTCACGCCGGTAATCCTAGCTACTCCAGAGGCTGACATCAGAGGACTGGGGTTCCAAGCCAGCCCAGGCAGGAAAGTCCATGAGAATCTTACCTTCAATTCATCACGAAAATGCCAGAAGTGGTGTTGTGGCTCAACTGATAAAGCACTATCCATGACAAAAAGTTCAAGGACAGTGCCCAGGTCCCACATTGATCCCCAAGACCTGCTACTCAGCCCGTAAAAAAGCATTTTGTACAACTTGCTGTTTTCCTGTTGAAAAATATGCCAGTCAAACTTTCAAGATATGGAAAAATTGTATATAATTGTTCGATATTTGAAATAAATAGTACATAAAATATAAAAATTATGTTTATGGAACCCCATGTTTTTATTTTTGGTGGAGTTGGAGTTTGCACTCAGGATTCCATCCTTTGTTGGCATACTGTCTTTGGTGTTGTTCTACCACTTGAAACATCC
>NW_012267520.1:24829-28132 GCF_000151885.1 Dipodomys ordii
ATGTTTTTATTTTTGGTGGAGTTGGAGTTTGCACTCAGGATTCCATCCTTTGTTGGCATACTGTCTTTGGTGTTGTTCTACCACTTGAAACATCCCTGTAGCTTGATTTACTAGTAATTTTGGAGATGGAGTGTCATGTACATTTCTGCAGGGGCAGGCTTCAAACTGCAGTCCTCTAGATCTCAACCTTCTGAGTAGTTAGTAATGCTGGCAGGTGCCACTGGACCCAAGCTCCATGTTAGGATTTTCATAATTGCATACACTATACAGTATTTAAATCAGGTAACTATATACATTTCTTGGAACATGCAGTATGTCATATATCATATATCATTTATCTATTGTAAAACCCTTCAAAACCCTTCTTTGCCTCATGACATGAAGAGAAGAGTGGGAATACTCATAGGGAATAAGGTAGATAATCTACAATAGAGCCACCAAATGTGTAGAAGATTTTCTTCTGTCAATCTTAAACTAAATTGTAATTGTTTAGAGTTCAGAGCTCTGTGAATTACAAACTCTATTTGATGAATGAACTCAAAAAGTTACTGTTTAGGTTTGTCCTGGAAAAAGAGTTCATTCATCATAAAGTATTTGCAAGTTCTCAAGATAAAAAACACAAAGGGGTCCTAACCCTCATTTTAGTCAATGGATACTGCCATGATGAAACTCTTATTTGTTTTGAAATCAGTGATTCACATGAATATTGAAAAACATTACTAACAGAGAACTTTTAATTTCTTGTACCTGCAGGTTTTAAGTATGGAGCGGCTTATGAGACTTGGTGTGTATGGGTTATATCTTTAGCCTTGCAGTGGCATATCCTTGTCCAAAAATGAACCTGACACCTGCATTATAATGAGGAAATGATTTTTCTTTAGCCAAAGGTAGATTGAATGTAGCATTTAAGTTTCTGTATGTATCATTTGTGTGTGTGCGTGTGTGTTTGTGTGTGTGTGTGTGTGTGTGTGTGTGTGTGTGTGTATGAGTGTGCTGATGGGCAGGGTCTGGGTAGTAACACTGAGCTTTTTTGTTCAAGACTAGCACTATACCACTTGAGCCATGGCTTCACTTGTGGCTTTTTTGGTGGAAGATAAGCTTCCAAACTACCAAGGATAACTAAGGGTCCAAACCAGGCCCAGGGCCACCTGCACTTCTCCCCTTCTCTTCCCATAAGAAAGCCCAAAGTATAAAGTTGGAACCATGACACACTAAAGAAGGATCCCCCTACAAATGAGTAGCAATACTTATCAAAACAGAGCAAGACAAGATCAAGACAGAAACAGAAAAACTGAAGTCTGCTCCTTAGGCATGTGCAGAGATGTACCACCCCAGCAGTACACCAGACTTCATATAGTATGAGAGCCAGATGAGCAGGCCCTGAATTTAAACTTTAGTACTGTGAAAAATGAAGGGAAAAAATGACATGGTCAAAGTATATTGTACACATGTAGGAAGCACCTCAAATTGTACAATTGATGTACGCCAATAAATGTACTAGAACAGGTGATTAGTAATATAAAAACATAAACTCATATCTGGCTTTCAGTTGGAAACATCTATTGACAACAATATTTACAGTTTTTAGTTTGCATCACACTAATGCTGAAGAAAAGACACGAACCCTAGTTTTAATGTTTATTGCTGTCTATGTCTGTGTCACAGAGTATTTTCCTCCAGGAGGAGCTGCTTCTGTACATTGCTTTTGTTCACTGAATCCACATCTCCAGATATGACAGGTGACATAGCCAAGGAGTTTTCCTACCATCTTCCCCTTCCCATTCCCAGTGATTGCCGTAATGTGAACAACATGGCACTCTATTTTGTTTCATTGCTTCACTGAATTTTAAACAAAGAAAGAGAGTCCAAGAACGACTCATGCATGAAAAATAATATTTATTATGAATAATATAGAGAGAAAGGGTCTGAGTTGTCAGAGGGTAATCATTTTTTTGTTTTGTCATACGAGCATATTAGGAAATCAGCATTAGAGAAGTGTTAGCATGTGGGGTGTTGACTAAGACTATTATAAAGCACAGGGGACTATAGATGTGACAGCGCAGTAACACAGGGAACCATCCAAAATGGAGAATGGATCTTCCAAGATCTGGAGGGAGAAGGGAGATGTGAGAAGGGAGGACAGGAAAGCCTTCCTGGCAGGGGAAGTTGGTGAGTGATGGCTCAGAGGAGCGAACTGCAGATAGCTGCACAGCTGGAGCCAGACAGCAGAGCTCTTCTTTACACTGGAATGAACAGCAGCTGGTATGATGGTGGCAAGCAGATAAACCCATTTAGAACAGGAGTGGTATTGAGGTCCTGTGGATCCATGAGAGATTTCAGCTTGAAATTCTGTAGAATGGTTGTCAGAAATAAAAACAGCTCCATGCTGGACAGGCCTTCTCCAACACAAATCCTTTTGCCTGAAATTTTTGTAAAAAAAAAATTCAAAGGAAGAAATGACTCTTTGTATGTAAGTGTGAAAGTATGAAGCATTGTATTTGTAACTGACAAAAGATGTGTCAATATTTTGTTGAAAGATTACTGAATTCATGGCCGATGGATATGCGGAGGTACACAGGTAAGACAATTTGTCTACTAACATGTAATCTTAACTTGTACATCATTGAACTATTTTTTTAATCTGAGGATAGCAGTACACACCTGTAATTCCGCCACAGGAAACTAAGACAGAAGAATCTTGAGTTGACAAAACATTTGAGCTACATTTTTAACATGCTGTTTTAAAAACAATCAAAGGCAAACTACACCAAACTAAATTATATTTTGAAGAAATACAGATCACCAGCTTTATGTTAAAATCTTATTAAGTAGTTCTACATGATTCATTCTCTTTTTAAAAATTTCCCTTCTGCCTTTCTCCCTTTCCTCATTCTTTGTGTATATAAAAACATAAACTCATATCTGGCTTTCAGTTGGAAACATAAATTGACAAGAACATTTCTGATTTTTATTTTGTGTTCACACTAATGCCAAAGTAAAGACACAAACCCTGGCCTTTAATGTTTATTGCTGTCTATGTCTGTGTCACAGCATATTTTCCTCCAGGAGGAGCTGCTTCTGTCATTGCTTTTGTTCACTGAATCCACATCTCCAGATATGACAGGTGACATAGCCAAGGAGTTTTCCTACCATCTTCCCCTTCCCATTCCCAGTGCTTCTCGTAATGTGGACAACATGAGACTCTATTTTGTTTCATTGCTTCACTGAATTGTAAACAAAGGAGGACAGTCCAAGAATTACCCAGGCATGAAAAATAATACTTGTTATGGATAATATGCAGAG
>NW_012267520.1:30406-31711 GCF_000151885.1 Dipodomys ordii
TTGTTGTCCTTCTGTTCTGTCATATATTTGTTGCTAGTGTCTGCTGCTAATTTTTCTCCTTTTATTTATTCTATTTTTGTTGGCAAGCCATATATGGAATAATTTCATCCATGTATTCCTAGGAAAAAGACAATAAACACTCACAATTTACTTATGAAAACTTGGTAATCTGTGCTACTGATCTGTTTGCAGCTGGCACAGGGACCACAAGCATGGCCCTGAGGTACGTCTGCTACTCCTGATGAAGCACCTGCATGTTGCAGGTACAACCACAGATGAGAATTAAGTGATTTCCAGAAAACAAATGTTGTCAAGACACTGCTAGTGTCCTTCGTTTTATTTGTTAACAACAGCTTACTGTTTAACCATTTGTGCCACCAACTAAAGATAACTGGGGAAGACAGCTGAGAGAAGGAAGGATAGCGGGGTGGTAAGAAAGGCAGGGCAATACACTCTGTTGCTGTAACTGTTTCACTTGGAAGGTGATTTTTGGCAGGAGTTGTGACAAACTGTCATGGGATCACATTTTGGTCTTAATACCAAAAGCCAAGATGAGGATGCATATAATGGCTCACACCTATAATTCTAGTTACTAAGGACTTGGAGATCAGGAGGTTCATAGTTCAAGACCAGGCAAGGCAGAAAATTTGCAAGATGCCATCTGATGGACAGGCCACCAGATGTCATGCTACAAATCTATAATTATAGCTAACCATGATGAGGAAGATGGCAGTGTTTGCCCAACTGCCAAAATTGCAAGATGCTACCTGTCAAATTAAAAGTAAATAAGAATGGGAGCCAAGGCTTGAGTGGAAGAGCAGCTGCCAAGCTATAGCAAGGCTCTGAGTTCCAAACCCAGTACCACAAAAAGTAAAATTCATTTGAATAGTAAGTCTATTGTGGATTGATATTTTCTTGTCAGATAATTCTAATGAAGAGAAAGAGAGGGAGACAGAGATAGGCGATCTGAGTTCCTTCAAGCTCTTACAAATTTTTGTTTGGAAATAACAGATGTCAGAGAAGATAGGGTACAAGGCTGACAATGAAGGCTTCCCTTCCCAGCCTTCCTCCATGTCTCCATTCATCAGGGAACTGGTTTTCCTCCACAAGAGATGGTCTCTTAGGAGAGGACCAGAGCCTGAAAAGTCCTGCACACTAGATTTTGGCTAGCAGAGAAAATTGTACATTGGGCTAAATAGGAATGTTCGTTAAAGACTTACCTTCAATTTTGACAAATCATGTCTTTTTCCCTCACTCATAACTCCTGAATGTCACAAC
Organism: Dipodomys ordii; assembly: GCF_000151885.1. Lineage (NCBI taxonomy): Eukaryota > Metazoa > Chordata > Mammalia > Rodentia > Heteromyidae > Dipodomys > Dipodomys ordii. The sequence goes on from NW_012267520.1 coordinate 31,685, forward strand.
CCGATATATTTCTATATAGTTTTAAAA
>NW_012267520.1:32072-32416 GCF_000151885.1 Dipodomys ordii
CATTGCAGGTGGGCATCACTGTGTCAGGCAAAGATCATCAATGAAGCAAAGACTAGAGAGGGTAACTTAGTAGTTATTTCCACACATTAAGTACTTAGCCATGTTTTCATGTTAACATATAAAAGCAAACAGACAGGACAGAGGGATCTGACAGATACCATCTTATCAAATGAGGGAGTTTGCATAGATGGTAGTGTAGTGAAATTATTGTCCCCCTCACTGATGTGATTACATAACAAAAATGTTAATTATACAGTGAAAAAAATAACAAAATCTTTACAAGCTACAGTGCTTAAAACATAGCATTACAACAACAGATGCTGGAGGGGATGTGGACAGAAGGG
>NW_012267520.1:34496-36342 GCF_000151885.1 Dipodomys ordii
AAAAGATCTTTAAAGCTGTCAAGGAGAAAAGATCAATCACCTATAAAGGGAAACCAATTAGAATCACCTCAGATTTATTTCTCAGCGGAGACAATAAAAGCTAGAAGAACCTGGCATGATGCACGATAATCCCTAAAGACAAACAACTATCAACCAAAAATTCTGTACCCAGCTAAACTCTCCTTCATAACTGAAGGGCAAATAAAAACCTTCCATAGCAAAGAAATATTGAAACAATATACCTCCACCAAACCAGCCCTACAAAAGATTCTTAAAGATGTCCTACACATAGAAAACCAACAAGACCACAATAAAGGCCAAGAAATCACAATAAAGGCCAAGAAGCCACACACAAACTGAGAGTCAAAGAACCATAGGAAGAACCCAGTTGACACAACCCCCAAGAAGGTGGATAACATGGCAGGAACTCCTAAATACCTCTCAGTCCTATCTCTCAACATTAACGGACTTAACTCTCCAATTAAGCGACATAGACAGTCTAGTTGGATTAAAAAGCAAAATCCTTCTATCTGCTGCCTTCAGCAGTCACATCTTGCCCATAAAAACAAACACATTTTCAATGTGAAAGGCTGGAAGAAAATCTACCAAGCAAATGGCCCCCACAAACAGGCAGGAGTTGCAATCCTAATATCAGATAAAATAGACTTCAAAATAAAATTTGTGAGAAGAGATAAAGGAGTTCGCTACATACTAATTAAGGGATCTCTCCTTCAGGAGGATATTACAATTCTAAATGTCTATTGGTCAAACACCAGAGCACCCAAATTTATCCAACAAACACTACTTTTCCTCAAATCCCACATAGATCCAAAGACATTAATTGTTGGGGACTTTAACACACCACTTTCCCCACTATATAGACCAACTCAGCAAAAACTCAACAGAGAAATTGCAGATCTGAACAACTGCATAGATCAACTAGGTTTAACAGACATCTACCAAATATTTCACCCAGCAGCATCAGAGTACACGTTTTTCTCAGCAGCACATGGAACATTTTCCAAAATAGACCACATTTTAGTCCACAAAGCAAACTTGTCCAAATTCAGAAACATTGAAGTTATACCTTGCATTCTCTCTGACCACAAGGGAATAAAATTAGAACTCAACACCAAAAGCCACCAAAGGAAATCTTGTAACACATGGAGGCTGAACAACACACTGCTGAATCAAGAGTGGGTCATGGAAGAGATTAGAAAGGAAATTCAAATGTGCAGGATATTCAACAAAAATGAACACACAAATTACCAGCTCCACTGGGACACAGCAAAAGCAGTACCCATTGTCAAGTTTATAGCTCTGAGTTCCTACATCAACAAATTAGAGAGATCTGAAACCAATAATTTAATGAGACATCTGAGCCTCTTTGAAAAAGAGCAGCAAGATAAACCTCAAACCAGTAGATGGAAAGAAATAATTAAAATTCAATCAGAATTAAATGAATTAGAATCCAAAAAAAACATAGAATCAACAAAACAACGAGTTGGTTCTTTGAAAAAATTAACAAAATTGACAGACTCTTAGCAAATCTTAGCAGAAAAAGAAGAGAACACACCCAAATAAATAAATGCAGAGATGAGAATGGAAACATCACCACAGAAACAGCCAATATTCAGAACATTATAAGGGAATACTTCTCAAAACTTTATGCTAATAATTTTGAAAACTTGGCAGAAATGGTCCTTTTCCTGGCAAATATTGACATGCCGAAGCTAAACCAAGATGAGTTAAACCATCTTAACAGGCCCATATCAAGCATTGAAATAGAAACAGCAATAAGAGATCTCCCATCTAAGAAAAGCCCAGGACCAGATGGCTTTACAGC
>NW_012267520.1:41067-42972 GCF_000151885.1 Dipodomys ordii
TGGAAAGCAGTATGGAGGTTCCTCAAAAGACTCCACATAGAGCTCCCTTATGACCCAGCAATCCCACTTTTGGGCATTTACCCAAATGTTCACAAGTAAGACCACACTAAAGATACCAGCACGACTATGTTTATTGCAGCTTTATTTACCATAGCTAATATATGGAATCAACCCAGATGCTTGTCAGTAGATGAATGGATCAAGAAAATATGGTATATATACACATCTAAATTCTATACCTCCATCAGAAACAATGACATTGCCCCATTTGTTAGGAAATGGAAAGACTTGGAAAAAATTATATTAAGTGAAGTAAGCTAGGCCCAAAGAAACATCAGTCCCATGGTTTCCCTTATTTGCAATAACTAGTATAAGTCTGAGTCAAGCAGAAAAGGTCAGATAAGTTGACTTTAGGGAAATGAACCCTAAGATATGTATTCAAATGTTTTTTTTCTTTCATGCGATTGTTTCTAACACATTTATAAGATGATTTGTTTGTTGCTCTGTATGTCCTTCCCCCACAGTATAACCCCTGCTTTCACTGTATTTGATGTTGTTATAGTTTGTGGAAAGGAAGGGAAAAAACAAATCCTTTAAATCGGGATACCGGTGGACCCATTGCAACAATGAGATTTACAAGTCGTTATGTCGAAAATGAACTTTACAACTTTGGTGGGGAGGGAGGAGGTTTGGGGGAGGGTTGTGGGGAGTGATGGGATGGGAAGGATAAACAAAGGAGGAGGCTACAATGCTTGATAAGAAATGTACTCATTATCTTTCTCATGTAATTGTAACCTCTCTGTACAGTATTTTCACAATAAATAAAAAGAGATGATTTGTCAAAATTGAAGGTAAATCTTTAACAAACATTCTTATTTAGCCCAATGTACAGCTTTCTCTGTTAGGCAAAGTCTAGTGTGCAGCAACTTTTCAGGCTCAGGTCCTCTCCTAAGTGACCCTCTCCTTGTGGAGGAAAACCAGTTCCCTGATGAATGGAGACATGGAGGAAGGCTGGGAAGGGAAGCCTCCATTGTCAGCCTTGTACCCTATCTTCTCTGACATCTGCGATTTCCAAACAAAATTTTGATCGAGCCTTAAGGAACACAGATCGCCTATCTCTCTCTCCCTCTCTTTCTCTTCATTAGAATTATCTGACAACAAGATATCAATCCACAATAGACTTATTATTCAAATGAATTTTACTTTTTGTGGTACTGGGTTTGGAGCTCAGCGCCTTGCTATAGCTTGGCAGCGGCTCTTCCACTCAAGCCTTGGCTCCCATTCTTATTTACTTTTAATTTTACATGTAGCACCTTGCAATTTTGGCAGTTGGGCAAACACTGCCATCTTCCTCATCATAGCCATCGGGTTAACTGTAATTATAGATTTGTAGCATGACATCTGATGGCCTGTCCATCAGATGGCATCTTGCAAATTTTCTGCCTTGCCTGGTCTTGAACTATGAGCCTCCTGATCTCCATGTCCTTAGGAACTAGAATTATAGGTGTGAACCATTATATGCATCCTCAACTTGCTTTTGGTATTAAGACCAGTATGTGATCCCCATGACAGTTTGTCACAACTCCTGCCAAAAATCACCTTCCAAGTGAAACAGTTACAGCAACAGAGTGTATTGCCCTGCCTTTCTTACCACCCTGCTATCCTTCCATCTCTCAGCTGTCTTCCCCAGTTATCTTTAGTTGGTGGCACAGATGGTTAAACAGTAAGCTGTTGTTAACAAATAAAACGAAGGACACTAGCAGTGTCTTGACAACATTTGTTTTCTGGAAATCACTTAATTCTCATCTGTGGTTGTACCTGCAACCTGCAGGTATAGCAGAGCGTACCTCAGGGCCATGCTTGTGGTGTCTGTGCCAGCTGCAAACAGATCAGTAGCACAGATTA
>NW_012267520.1:43022-43470 GCF_000151885.1 Dipodomys ordii
TGGTGTCTGTGCCAGCTGCAAACAGATCAGTAGCACAGATTAACAAGTTTTTGTAAGAAAATTGTGACTGTTTATTGCCTTTTTCCTAGGAATATGTGGATGTAATTATTCCATATATGGCTTGCCAACAAAAATAGAATAAATAAAAGGAGAAAAATTAGCAGCAGACACTAGCAAAAAATATATGACAGAACAGAAGGACAACAATATCTTGTCACTAGAGTGTCAGACAGAGAGAAGGCAAAGGGGCAGAATATATTTGAAGAAATAATGGCTGACATTAGAAAGGACAAAATAATGGCATTTGCAGGGAAATGGATGGAACTAGAGCAAATTATTTTGAGTGCGATAGACCAACAACAAAGAGACAAATGGCACATAGTCTCTCTGATATGTGGATGTTAAAGCCAAAATGCAAGAAGATATGACAAAATAAAGAGGACTTGAG
>NW_012267520.1:45211-46180 GCF_000151885.1 Dipodomys ordii
ATCTCCACACACAAAACCCCAAGAGAAAGACAACAAGAAAAGCTGAACCAGCGAGAACCACAGGAACTGAGGAAGAAACAAGAAAAAAAAAAAAAACCTACCAGAGACTGCATATACAAACAGGGTAACTCGTGACATCGCCGCCCTCCAGGCGCCAGAGCCCAGCCCAGATCCAGGCCAAGCCACAAACACCGCCCTGGGCTGCTGGGGACTGCTGGATCATCTGCGGACTACAGAACCCAGACGCAGAAAACCCCCACAGAGACGAACCTGGACAGCACCGACAGGCTGAGACCCCAGGCCATTTCCACAGCACTGCCAGTCAGCCCACAACCAGTCCCAGGATCAAATCTTCCTGCCCCAGGGGAGCAGATCCACCCAGAATTTGGCGGACAGCCCTTTCAGGACAGCCCCCACAGAACCTGCCAAGCCTGGGAACCAAGAAGGGGCAAAGGCAACTGACAAGTGAACCAACCCAGAACCAAGTAAAGACTGTCACCTACTGACCCAAAACAGTCAGAGCTCGGGAGTCCAGTCTGATAATCCCTGATCTTCAGACGAAAATCATAGCGAAAATTACATTTTCATCAACAATCAAGACAACAAATCATCTCATCCCTGTAGTGAAAGCAAAGAAGAAATGGAGGACAAATGTTCTATCCATGAGATGATAAACTAAATGGCCCAAGAATTAAAGTGAGAAATGAATCAGCAATTCAAAGAACACAGAAAAGAAATACCAAAAGAATTCCAGGAACTCAAAAAAAAAAAAAAAGACAAGAAAAAGATGCAACCAAGAATAGATGCAGTACATACATCATTGAAAGGTGAAATTAACACTTTGAGAATCAATATAGAAATCATAAATGGATCAGTTTCCACCATGCAAACTACAATGGAATCCATAGTTAACAAAGCAAATGAGCTGCAAAATTGAATATCAGACACTGAAGACAAAATGCAGCAGAT
>NW_012267520.1:48035-49613 GCF_000151885.1 Dipodomys ordii
TTTTTGCATGTGTCTTCCCAGTTTTGCCAGTATCAATAGTTGAAGAGGCTGTGCTTCTTCCACTGTATGTCTTTGGCTCCTTTGTCAAATATCAGCTGAATATAGGTCTTGATTTTATTTCTGGATCTTCTAATCTATTCCATTGGTCTTCCAGTATGTTCTTGTACCAATTCCAAGCTGTCTTTGTTATTATGGCTCTGTAGTAGAGCTTGAAATCTGGTATCATGATCCCCTTGTGTTGTTCCTTTTGCCTAGAGTTGTCTTGGCCATTCTAGGTCTTTTGTTGTTCCAAATGAATTTTTGGATTGTTTTCTCTATTTCAGTAAAGAACATCATTGGGATTTTGATGGGGTTGCATTGAATTTTTCTATCATTTTTGGCAGTGTGGCCATTTTCACAATATGGATTCTGCCTATCTAAGAACTTGGAAGGTCTTTCCATTTCCTGGTGTCCTCTTTGATTTCTTTCTTTAGGTTTTTATACTTTTCACTAAATAGGTCCTTTACCTCTTTGGTTAGGCGAATTTCTAGATTTTGGGGGAGGTTATTGTGAATGGGTTTGTTTCCATGATTTCCTTTTATTTTTGTACATATTTTTGTGGGATAATTGTGTATCCTGCTACATAGTTGAAGTGTTTCATATGTTCAAGGAATTTGGGAGTGGAGTTTTTCAGGTTGCTAAAGCATAATATTATGTCATCTGCAAATAGGCGTAGTTAAATTTCTTCCTTCCCTATATAGACCCCTTCTGATATTTTTCCTCAAACTAGAGGTTTGAGCCACAGCTCCACTTTTGGTTTACTGGTGGTTAATTGAAGATGAGGGTCTCACCCACTCAACCACTTTTCTTACCCCAGGTTCACTTCTAATCAATCCTCAGATCTCAGCCTCCTGAGTAGCTAGTATTGTAGGCATGAGGCACTGGCACCTCACTAATGATGTGACCTTTGACATCTGCCTTACATCTGTCACTTACATACCATGAGGAAAAGCAGCGATATCTCTTCTAAAGTTCACTTTTTTACACAAAGAGAAACATTTTCAACAATGAGAAAAGTATGCTTTCAAATGATGTTGAGAGTCAATAAAAATCTGAATATGTTCTTTGGGAAAGTGAATGAAGGCAAGTTATTATTGCTTGAAGGGACACAAAGAGTACAAGAAATGACATGAAATGTGGTCTGTGTTTTCATGTCTCTAGGGAAAATAATCATTGTCAAAGTATTAATCATGTTATGGTTTTGCCATTCTAGTATATTAGTAAATCAGCATTAAGTATTAGCACATGTGGTGGTGAATAAGACTATTATAAAGCACAGGGGACTATAGATGTGATATTGCAGTGAACAGGAAACCCTCAAAAATGGAGAATGGATCTTCCTGGATCTGTAGAGAATGGGGAGATGTGAGAAGGGAGGACAGGAACGTACTGTAGGCTGAGAAAACGGGGAGTTGGGATGTATTAAAATGCAAAAAGCGTTGGTTGAGGGTCTGGGAAGGTGGCTCAGTGGTAGAGTCTTGCCTTGCATGCCTAAGACCCTGGGTTTGATTCCTCAGCACCACATGAGCAGAAAAGGCC
>NW_012267520.1:55366-56517 GCF_000151885.1 Dipodomys ordii
AGCAGAGCTCTTCTTTACACTGGAATGAAGCTCAGCTGGTATGGTGGTGGCACAGAGATAAACCCATTCAGAACTGGAGTGGTATCGAGGTCCTGTGGATCCATGAAAGGTTTCAGGTTGAAGTTCTGTAAAATGGTGGTTAGGAATAAAAACAGCTCCATGCGGGCCAGGCCTTCTCCAGCACAAATCCGTTTGCCTGGAATTTTTGTAAAAAAAAAAAAAAACAAGTCAAAACAGGAAATGACTCCATGTATGTAAGTGTGAGAGTGTGAAGCATTGCATTTGTAACTGGTTAAAGAAAGTGTCAATGTGCCTTCACACATTGCACAGAGAGCAGGAAAGCTGTACAGATACCCGGGAATATGTAATCTTCACTAATACGGTATCTGAGAATGGCAGCACAGGCACACACAAACTTGTAAGTCTAGCACAGGGGACTAATAGAGAGAATCCTGAGTTGGTAACTACTTTAGGCTACATTTCTACAATCTTCTCTTAAACAAATCCATAGAAAATCATACCAAACTAAATTATATTTTTAGAAAACAGATTACCATCTTCATGTAAGCATTTTATTAAGTATTTTTACATGATAAATGCTCTTCAAAAAAATTCTCCTCCTCTCTTCCCTCTTTACTCTTTCTCTATGCTTGGTTGAGGATTGCCAAATTATTATATCAGTTATTCTAATATGTTCCCTGCTAAAGGAAAAGATCATAATTCTGGAAGACCTTTTAGCTCCCAATCTTACTTTTTTCCTTTTTTCAACCTGAATGCTTACTCCCATTCCTTCTCTCTTAGTATTATCCCAACTAATCAAGAAGGCCTATGATCATATTTTGGGATTTCCTCTAAACCTTTGTACCTATAGAATAATAAATATGTAAGAGTGGAGGACATAGACCTGCCCATGACTCCAAGTGGAATTCATCACATGTAAAATTAGTGGTAGGAAATACTGCTTTCCAAGTCAACTCAGAAGTCAAATCTTGACACCGTCATTAACAACCCATGTGGGGTAAGTTAGTAAAATATCTGAGCCTTATTTTCTTCAAATATTAAATGGTGATGCTAATAATTCCTTCATAAAATGTTGGTGAGAATTAAAATAATAATATATTTTGATTTATTAAAATTTTAATCAAGTATTC
>NW_012267520.1:56567-56889 GCF_000151885.1 Dipodomys ordii
ATATACTTTTACATAATTTGGGAATGGGGAATGGCAAAATGCTGAAACGAGGACACAGGGTAACCCTGTCACAAGACACTGTTGGAAATGAACTTTTCAACTTCTTTGGAAGGGAGGATTGGGGGAGGTGGGAGAGAAAAGGGATAGTAGGAGTAAATCAACGAATGGGGTAACAATGGTTGACATGAAATATACTCATTACCTTTCCCATGAAACAGTAACACTTCTGTACAGCATCTTTACAAAAATAAATAAATCTTGGGCCAAGGGGCTTCTTCTTGTGAATGAGTCCAGCATTGGTGAAGAATGACAGTAGTTCTCA
>NW_012267520.1:56953-57336 GCF_000151885.1 Dipodomys ordii
ACTCTTTCTCTATGCTTGGTTGAGGATTGTCAAATTATTATATCAGTTATTCTAATATGTTCCCTGCTAAAGGAAAAGATCATAATTCTGGAAGACCTTTTAGCTCCCAATCTTAATTTTTTCCTTTTTTCAACCTGAATGCTTACTCCCATTCCTTCTCTCTTAGTATTATTCCTACTAATCAGGAAGGCCTATGATCATATTTTGGGATTTCCTCTAAACCTTTGTACCTGTAGAATAATAAATATGTAAGAGTGGAGGACATAGACCTACCCATGACTCCAAGTAGAATTCATCACATGTAAAATTAGTGGTAGGAAATACTGCTTTCCAAGTCAACTCAGAAGTCAAATCTTGACACCGTCATTAACAACCCATGTGGG
>NW_012267520.1:57386-57757 GCF_000151885.1 Dipodomys ordii
CTTGTCTAGGAAGAACAAAGCCCCGAATTTAAAACTTAGTACTTCCAAAAGTGAAGGAAAAACTGGTATGGTTAAAGTAAATTGTATGCAGGTATTAAACATCTCAAAATGTACAATTGATGTGCATAAATAAAAATAAAGGAACATGTGATCATCAATATGAAAACATAAACTCATATCTGGCTTTCAGTTGCAAAGATCAATTGACAAGAAAATTTCACTTTTATTTATTTGTTTTTGGTTGGTTGTGGGGCTTGACTCTGGGCTTAGGCGCTGTCCCTTCACTTTACAGTTCAAGGCGAGTGCTCTACTGCTTGAGCCACAGAGGCAGTTCCGGTTTTCTAGTGCTTTCTTGGAGATAAGAGTCTTAC
>NW_012267520.1:57807-66403 GCF_000151885.1 Dipodomys ordii
TATTAAATGGTGATGCTAATAATTCCTTCATAAAATGTTGGTGAGAATTAAAATAATAATATATTTTGATTTATTAAAATTTTAATCAAGTATTCTTTATCGATTTATAATAATTTTGAGTCTCAGGTTTCAATGATACACTTTGTATGTTCTAGAGACATCTGTGTTTGTCTAAGAAACCTATTCATATTGCTCATGTGACCTGTCCCCTAAAATATAGCAAACACAGTTTGCATTTAAATATTGCCAGCCCAACTATCCATTTTATCAGCCTACATTAAATTACAAATTTTAAGTATTATATCATGAAATTCCTTTTGGCTATGATAACCCTACAGACATCAAGACACAGACCACATTTCATGTCCTTTCTTGTGCTCTTTGTGTCCATCAAGCCATAAAATCTTGCCCTCATTCAGCTTCCCAAATATCATATTCAGATTGTCACTGACACTCAAATCATTTGAAGCCATAATTTTCTCATTACTTAAAATGTTTCCCTTTGTGTAACAAAAGTGAATTTTTGAAGAGAGATCACTGTCTTTCCCATGGTATCTATTGATAGATGTAAATCAGATATCAAAGGTCAGGTCATTAGTTGGGTGCCAGTGGCTCATGCCTATGATCCAACTACTAGGGAGGCTCATATTAGAGGATCATGATTAGAAGTGAGCCTGGGGTAAGAAAGTCCCTGAGACTCTTACCTGCAATTATCCACCAAAAAGCAGAAGTAAAGCTATGGCTCAAAGTGGTAGAATGCTAGATTTGAGCAACAAAGGTCAGGAACAGGAGCCAAACCCTGACTTCAAGCCCTACAACTGACGCTTTAAAAAAAACCCAAAAACCAAACAAATAAAGGAACAAACAAAAAAGACAAAAAGTCACAGTGTCAGTGAAGGAAGGCTGCTCCCTGGTCAGACACAAAGCACACATACTGCAGGTGTGGGGATAAAATATCCAAGACACATGTCTTAGACTGAAAGAAGAGCAGAGTGCTCTGTGATCATTGTGGGATATCTATCATACATTGCTGCTATGTACATAGGATTATTTCACAGTTTCTGACACTGTTAAGAGTACATGTTCTGTTCTTGTGGTTCATGACTTTCTTAAAAATGTTTTACTCTGTCTTCCATCTAATATCTGTCCCTGTTGAAGTAGCTTAAGTGTCTTAAAATGTTGCTTATGCCATTTTCTATTTAATAATCAAGTTCAAGAAAGTGACAAATGAGTTAATACTCCACCCACAAATCCTCATGTCTTGTCATTTGTGATGATCTTCCCTCATTGCCCTTTGGTGTTCTTCTGTGCCTTTTGGGAGAGAATCTTTCTATAGAGAAGCCTGGTGGGGGTGACAAATGCCACAAAAAGATGTGGGAGGGACCTCTGATGAGATCATCTTTTTCATTGTGAGTGAGGGCAGTCTAAATGAGTTTTACTGTTTAGGAAGAGATCATTATGATATATGTAAAGGAAGAATGCCGAAATTTCTTGGTTTACCCTGTTGAACTTGGAAGAAATGCACAGAGAAACTGAGGTCTCGCTAATCTGATCAAACAGTGGAGATGCATCATGAATAGGAAAGTGCAAGGGCATTGAGAGTGCTGCTCCTAATCAGGAGCTTATGGGAAATACGCCAGTCCCAAGGAGGCTTTATGTAAGTTCCCACTGACATCCCACCCCAAAGTTATCCTGAGATATGGAAATGAAATTTTAATACCTGCTGAGAAAGGCATAAAGTAGTTACTTTTCTTAAAGTTACCACTTTCATCCAGAAAGTGGCCAGGGTCAAACTTGTCTGGATTGGGGAATTCCTTGGGGTCATGCAGCACAGATGTCAGTGATGTCAATATGGTTGTGCCCTGGGAACAATACACAGATAAGCTATGTTAATTATATAGATATATATGTAGATATATGAATAGAGATACCTATATCTATATCTAAATATACATAGATCTATACATATATATATACCAAGATCTGTATGAATTTATATATATATAGATCTATATAAATCTATACACACATATGTAGATATATAGATATATGTATGCATGTATGTATATAAAGCCAGGTGCCAGAGGCTCACACCTGTAATCCTAGATGTTCAGGAGGCTGAGATCTGAGGATTACAGTTCACAGACAGTTCAGGCAGGAAAGCCAATGGTACTGTTTTTTTCCAATCAATTACCGGAAAATCAGAAGTGGCACTGTGGTTAAGTGATAAACCAGTAGCCTTGAGAATAAGGTCAGAGACAGTGCCTAGGCTCTGACTTCAAGCCCCATGAACAATAAAAAAAAATAGTTAAAGCAGTGACAGATACAATGAAAATCACTTAGTTCAATCTTCTGGTCTATAGGTAATGAAGACTTCCATCCAATGAACTGGTTTCAGAATCAATAAATATCAACACAGAATGTATGGGAAAAAAGCAAGTATCTCCAAAGTTTAACAATTCTATAGCAATAGACATAAAGGACATTGAAGAAGATTAAAGCCTAAGGAACTCAAAAGTATGATTACAAGAAAAATTATTTCAACAAAATGATTTCAATACAATAAAAAGAACAAGTATAAAAAATGAGTGAATTTTAAGTGGATACAAATAAGCAGTGAATGAAGTAAGACAAACAATGCAATATATATAAATGAGGAGTTCAATAAAGATACAGAAATATTAAAAATAGTTAAACTAAAATTTTGGAAATGAAAAGCTATATGAATCATAAAAACAATACAAAAGAGTGTATCAAATTGAAACAGAATATCAGGGATCAAGGAAAAAGTAGATATATTAGAATAGTCAGATGAAGAACTAGGTGAAAAGTAAAGTATGAAAAGCTTATATAAGCCCACCTCAGGAACTTGAAAGGACAAACCTATGGAACATAGACATAGAGGTTGAAGAAAAGGCCCATGCTAAAACAATACAAAACATAGTCAATAAAATGATGTGAGAATATTTCCTAAATCTTTAACAATCCAGGTACAAGAGTTTTTAGGACAGCAAACAGATCATATCAGAAAAGAATCACTCCAAGACAATTATAGTTAGGTTAAATGTTTAGAAACAGTAAACAGTACTGACAGCTGCCAAAGAAAAGCAATGAGTCATCTATGGTGGCAAGCCCATCAGCATAATACCAGATTTCTCAACAGCAGAAACCTTAAAAGCAAGAAGGGCATAAAGCAATAGAAGGTCAACAACTACCCATCTAGAATACAATGACTGCATTTGCTTACCTGTCCTTCCTCCATTCCTGTGCCGCTACATGTCCCTACTCCAATGTTCTATTGCCTGGTATCCATTTTGATAAAATATGGAATGATTCACAAATTTGAGAGTTATGCAGGGGCCATGCTAATCTTCTGTGTATTGTTTCCTTTTTACCATATGTGCTGCCCAAGACAACACCACACTAAAATTTTAAACACATAAAAAGAAGAAACCGAGGCATTCACACTGTGAGACCACAGGAGGATACTTTAGGGAAAACACAAAGGTTCAATGCCTATGTGCATCTGATCATACAAAGTAATATTTATTGGAATGACCTACAGGAAATGAAAATGTGGGTTTATCCTTCTTTTGCTGTTTTTTGTTTTCTTCCTCTTTGTTCTGTTTGTTTGTTTATCTTTCTTTGGGATTGCAAGGGAAGGCACAGAAATGGAGGGACAAAGGGTGAACAAATGCAGCAATGGCACTCACCAGACACTTTTCAAAATGAACTATACAACTTGTGGATGGGGATGGGAAGGAAAAACTGGGAGAGAGCCAAAGAAGAGGTGGCAGTGTCCAAGAAGAAACCTACTCTACCTGAATTATGTAACTGTAACCCCTCTGCACATCACCTGTATAATTAAAACTTTTCAAAGAAGAAGAATCCTTACAGAGAATAGATCTGATTCAAAATATTATCATGTTTATGGTCAAAATTCATACATACATAAGAACACAGGGTAAATTTCCCTACTGTTATTTTTTTAAATCTACTTAAGATATCAAAATCGACTGTGAAATACCAAGCTTGAAATCCTTTTTGCCAATCATAATGAAACAAAGATGATCACTAAAATCTATTTTGTTTATACCATCCTGGCTGCCAGTGCAAAATTTCAACAAAGCAAAATTATAGGCACAGGAATTGGAAAAGCAAGTATAAAATATTAAACCAGATATTATGGTAATGCACCCTAAAGTTCCAAACAAATCTACAGAGAATTCATTAGCAATGACTAGTAAATTTCATGAGTTTACATTTTATGAGGTCATCAGAATGATTAAGGCAATTATGTTTCTATATATCAGGTACAAATGATAGCAAAGGCACCATAAAAATAATAACAATCAAGCCAGGCACTGGTGGCTCCTGTCTGTAATCCTAGCTACTCAGGAGATCTAAGGATCATGGTTCAAAGCCAGCCCAGGCAACAAAGTCCATGAGTCTCTTATCTCCAGTTAACCACCAGATAACCACAAGTGGAACTGCGGTGCAAACTGGTAGAGCACTAGCTTTGATCAAATGAGCTCATGGACAGTGCACAGGCCAACAAGCACCAAGCCAATGAAAAAATAAAACAGTAATAGTGAAAATGCTATGTATTTAGAGAAAGTCTATGAATATATTTGTACTCTATCTTGAAAACAAAATATTACTTGGAAACTAAAGTAAAGCATAGGTAAATTAGAAGCAGGACTCATTCGTGAATTGAATAAATCAAGGTAACATTTCCCCCAAATTTATCTATAGCAAAATATATTGTGAAATTGATAAATAACAAGCTTTTGCATTCATTTGGAAATACAAAAACTAAGCATAGCCAAAAGATCAAGAAGAAGGAGAAGGAAGAATAGTAGGAGGAGGAAGAGGAAAGAAAGACAACAAGGAGAAAAAGGAGAAGTCCCCAAAACAAGAAGAATTTAAGGGGCAGAACAAAATTGGGATTCACAGTGTGGGAGACCAAGGATAATTCTGCATGGATATACAACCCCAGTCTTGCTATACCACAACCTCTCCTGACCAGCCAACTGTGAGACTTTTGCAGCTCTCTCAGGTGGTATGGAGGAGAGGAATCCTGCAGTGACCTCAAGAACTCAGGCTCCCTATGGAGACTCAGCAGAAAAGAAGCTCACCCCATCTAGAATACAATAACTGCATTTGCTTACCTGTCCTTCCTCCATTCCTGTGCCGCTACATGTCCCTACTCCAATGTTCTATTGCCTGGTATCCATTTTGATAAAATATGGAATGATTCACAAATTTGAGAGTTATGCAGGGGCCATGCTAATCTTCTGTGTATTGTTTCCTTTTTACCATATGTGCTGCCCAAGACAACACCACACTAAAATTTTAAACACATAAAAAGAAGAAACCGAGGCATTCACACTGTGAGACCACAGGAGGATACTTTAGGGAAAACACAAAGGTTCAATGCCTATGTGCATCTGATCATACAAAGTAATATTTATTGGAATGACCTACAGGAAATGAAAATGTGGGTTTATCCTTCTTTTGCTGTTTTTTGTTTTCTTCCTCTTTGTTCTGTTTGTTTGTTTATCTTTCTTTGGGATTGCAAGGGAAGGCACAGAAATGGAGGGACAAAGGGTGAACAAATGCAGAAATGGCAAAAAAAAAAAAAAAGATTTGAAGTAAAAAAATACATGCCCCATGGAGTATTAATACTTCAGCATGTACACACATCATCCTACTTAGTAGCCTTATAATGAGTTAATTTAGTT
The DNA here is from genome assembly GCF_000151885.1 of Dipodomys ordii. Classification (NCBI taxonomy): domain Eukaryota; kingdom Metazoa; phylum Chordata; class Mammalia; order Rodentia; family Heteromyidae; genus Dipodomys; species Dipodomys ordii. The sequence continues at coordinate 63,552 of NW_012267520.1, forward strand.
TCTTGTTAAGAAAAACACAAAAAAACAAAAAGACTATTAGTGTACATGTAATATACTTTACATTGAAGTAAAATACCTTTATTTAATATGTAAAAAGTATATTTTCATAGGAACTACATACTTATAAAACTGTAATAATAAAGCATTTTAAAATAAAGGGAATAAAATATTGACAATAAAAGAACATTTTTGAGGACACTATTATCTTTACTTGTATCTTAGGGGATTTCACAAATTTCCACAAATTTGAATGCTAATTCATGGGCTAGCCAACATAAATCATTCTAAGTATGACTTTGAAGATGTTAATAAAATATTCCCATTTTGTTCGAATTCAGAAATATTTTTTGCTGATAAGAGATAATTTTACAATAAAGACTTTTAAATTCTATTAGTTTATAGATAAAAAGTAAATAATGTGTCTTTTTAAAAAGGAGTTTACTTTTTCTGTTGTTGATATCAATAGAAGAATATATTTCAAAAACTAAACAGGACATATTTAAGTAAAACTATGAATGAATGTATGTTATAGGGACTGACTTTGGTCCAGACACATTGTAATGCATGAAAGACTGTGCTGAATTGAAACCCTTCATACATCTATTAAATAATAAAAATGAAAATCTTTCTATGCATCTATGGAAGTATCAGCACTAAATACATTTGAACAATAAATGTACCCTAATAAAAATGCAGAAGAAGAAATGGTGGTTCTCAAAGAAAAACAATAAACATAATTTTTTATTTTTAAATGATTATTATTTAAGCATTATACAAATAGTGTATATCTTTGTGTACGCTTGTGTACAGTGTACAGTACTACTCACATTATCGAACCACTTTCTGATGATATCCATATTGGGCATCCTAGAATCTGCTTTGGAAAATTATGTTCATTTTCTAAATAATGATGCTTTCTTTTTTTTTTTTTTTACTGGACCTGGAGCTTGAATTCAGGGCCTGGCTGGTGTCCTTGAACTTCTTTGTGTTCAATAATATGTACTTTGTGCTCTATCAGTTGAGCCACAACACTACTTCTGCCTTTTTTCTGAGTAGTTTATTGGAGATAAGAGTCTCATTGACTTTAATACCTGCCCTGGCTTCAAATTTAAATCCTCACATCTCAGCCTCCTGAGTACATAAGAATCCAGGCATGAGCCACTGGTTCCTGACCCAGTTGATTTTTTAAATCACTTTTAGAGAATATTTATTGATATCCTAGTATGTGAGAGTGAAATGTGCATTCACACCTCTGTCTTATATATTTAGCCACATCTACAAATAGGTGCTTAGAGATAAACATGTATGTTTCCCCTTACTTCATTCACAACAATATACTAGATATTACATATCAGTTTTTGAACCAATATTCACAGGGCCCAGGCCCTGAGTTCAAGCCCCAGGACTGGCAAAATTAAAGGGGGAAACTTTATGGAATTTTGGAGACATAGCTTGGTTTTCCTTCCCTCAGAACTTTTCTGTTACCAAATTTAGGTGAAAGCAACATGTGTCTGGCTCAGTTACTTTATCACAATTACATCTACTCTGAGTATCAGAATTTTGATAGACAGCTTATCTGGTTAGATAAGATGGTTAGAGAATCAAGTATTCTCTTCTCTTTTTTGTTGTGAGAGGACTAATTCTCATTGTAATTATTTTATACTTATGTCCTAAAGCTTTACATAGTGTTTCTACACCTAAAAGCAATAAATATAAAACAACATTATAAAAGATAAAAATCACCGATGCCCTTGTAAAATTCTAACTTTACCAACCATAAGTTTTATGGACTTAGATTTCTGAAATTTTAAAATTCCTTCAGGTATGGCATCTGTCTCAATAATACCTTTCTAATGAGTTTCTTTTTAGAAAATGTTCTGGAATGGAATTTATCTCATACATCCTCATTAATTTCTAGGACTTGTACTTATGCATTGGTGACAAGAGATCTCTTTGGCCTATGGCAGCACTAGAATAGTCAGAATGTGGAAAAATATATAGAAGAACCTACTGTAAAAGCTCTTGTTTTTAGTGTAAAATCAACATGTTATTGTATGTCAATTTATGCTAGAGCAGTTTTCCAACGATTACCTACCAGAAAATCCAGACACAAGACAGTCTTGCTGCTTTTCCTACCTGCCGTGTTCTCATCACTTTTCTCTGATTTCAGGTGGTGGCACAGGATGTTGAGCTGTGAGACGTATCTGACAATGCAAATCACTACCAGCATCTCTCCTATATTTTTCAAAGATTCACCTAGGTCTCCCCCTGTGCTCCTACCTGTGACGTGAGGGTGCTTCAGCAGGAGCAGCAGGGAGTATCTCAGTGTTGTGCTCGTCGTTTCTGTCCCAGCACCAAATAAATCAGATGCAACCATTGTCAAACCTTCATTAGTAAATTCTGATGATTCCTTGTGATTTTCCTGCTCCTAAGATTTGATGCAATTATATTATTTACCAGCACATGTGATGACAGTGAATTCACAGTATCCCACAGTGGTATGAAGTTGGAGAGTAAAAGAGTAAGAGGAATGTACAATTGACTAGTTTAGACTAAGTAAGGCTTCAGCCCTCCTGGGCTGTCCTTACTCTGATCTGGTGCTGTGACTGAATCTGAGGTCATGAAACTCATCATTCATTTAAGCTACTAATAACTGAATTTTCTCTAAGTATTAAAGGATCATAAAATTGAATACTGCAAGTAGGAAATTTAGGGACACAGGTGTTGTAAGCCTGAAGCAAAAATCTTCAATTAAAATTTTTTGCAGTTGATATTATTGAACAGTGTGTGGGCATTGTCCTTGAGCTTCTTTTCCTCAAGGCTAGTGCTGTACCACTTGAACCACAGCTCCA
>NW_012267520.1:66531-66809 GCF_000151885.1 Dipodomys ordii
ATTGGAACAAAGGAGAGAGGATGGATGAAGCAGTGCCAAGGACTGAGAAGATGGTCCAAAACCAAGTTGTCAACAAGGTTGTAGTTTTAGATGTTGAACGAGGAAATCATTATATGTTCAAAACACATCATTTTCTAACTGGTGTCTGGGCCAACATTAAATCCATCATGCTTTTGTAATCTCCAGATGACTTGCAGTATGTCTAATAATGTGTTATGAAAACAATTTAATTAAACAGATCCTCTCAATATTTGTACACTCTTGGAAAAGGGTCATCT
>NW_012267520.1:66859-68827 GCF_000151885.1 Dipodomys ordii
TGACTAGGAATGCAGGGGCTGAAGAGACACTAATCATGAAGACAAAAAGTGTTCACGTTAACTTGTCATTGGAACAAAGGAGAGAGGATGGATGAAGCAGTGCCAAGGACTGAGAAGATGGCCCAAAACCAAGTTGTCTACAAGGTTGTAGTTTTAGATGTTGAACGAGGAAATCATTAAATGGTCAAAACATATTATTTTCTAACTGGTGTCTGGGCCAACATTAAATCCATCATGCTTTTGTAATCTCCAGATGACTTGCAGTAAGTCTAATAATGTGTTATGAAAACAATTTAATTAAACAGATGCTCTCAATATTTGTACACTCTTGGAAAAGGGTCATCTCCTTTGACTATATCAGCATCACATGCTTTGAAAGCTGGTCAAGTTAAACAATCTTTGGTAATATCTACTTTTCTATGATCATCAAACTACAGCTACTCTTAAAACTTGAGGTCAACTTACTTGAGAATAGTATGTTCAAACACCAATATTAAAGCTTCCATCTGTCATAATAAATTTGGAGATTTAATAGTTCCAGGTCACATAGACTATTAAAATCTAGGCTGTATAAATGTTGAAAAATTAATGGAAATCTAAATGAACGAAAATCCAATGATCCATGTCATGCACTAATCTTATCTTATATGCTATTATCATGCAGGAGAAGTTAATACTACTAAGATAAACAAAAGAGAAGAGAGTCTGTCATGAATAAATCTGCCATACAAGAAGTGCTAAGAGGAATCAGCTTTCAAGTAGAAACTAAAGCATATTCAACAATAAATTCACACCAAGTCAAGAAATACATATCCTTGTTAAATATATCCATACAGAAAATATGAATGTTAATTATACTATATTTTTATTCAACCTCTTTTTAGGTTATATATATATACATATATATTTAAAGAAACTATATGAGACAATAATCATAGATGAATTCTATGGATACCCAATGTATTAAAGATGTAATGTGTGACAAAACAACCGAGGAAGGATGCAGTTTGAGGGGGGAGGATTAAAAGTGTAGTCAGACATTAATTCGCTCTAATTTCACACTAGATTGTCATAAGTGTGTTATAGTAATCCCATGGTAAATAATAAGGATTCAATTTTTACTTAGTTAATTACAGTATATTATATAGATATATAATACATATTATCTATGCATTATCTATATGTATTTTACATATATGTTACCTATATAATATACTCATTATATGTTTATGTGAAAAAACATAAGGGAAACCTCTAAAATCTATATAAAGAAGATGAATTAGTAAACCTAACAGAAGGGGTGAATTTGACTAAATTACATTATACACATCTATAACATATCACAATAGAAGCCTTTGCATAATAAATTTGTTAATAAAAATGTGAAAGGCATAAAAAATTATATTGTGTATATATTTTTAAATACCACAATTAACAATCTATTATAAGGAAGATTAACCAAGACCAATTAAGAATCATTCCATAATTATTTCTTCAAAACCTATTCTGACTTAGAGAACGTGCAGGAAGTCCACCATAATTACATAATCTATTCTATACAGTATATAATAATGACACACATCTTTATATAATGACACATATTTTACAGGAAAATTGTTTCATTTTACCTGCCATGTGCATTCTGCTTCTCCTTATTATATTATTTTATATAAAAAGAGTAAATGTATTCTAATTATTTGAGAAATTAATTTTAAGTTTCCCAGGATGCTTAATGTAGATTCCTTTATATAACTGATAACTTGCTTTTTCAAGCACTGCTGGTCTGATGGTTTAAACATCTCTAGTAAAACAGACTAATTAGTATGTCACAGAATGCTCAAGGATTCAAATAAATGGGATTTTTGACATTTTACCTGTTTCTTTTTAATCAGGAAACAATCAATCAAGTCTCTTGGATTGTTAACATCCAGTGATTCTTCATGGTCATTTATTTTCTTCAAAATGTAA
>NW_012267520.1:69158-73220 GCF_000151885.1 Dipodomys ordii
GCCACTTCCAGCTTTTTTCTTTTTGCTTATGTGGTGCTGAGGAATTGTACCCAGGGCCTCATGCATGCAAGGCAAGCTTTCTACCACTGAGCCACCTTCCCAGTCTCAGTTGTGAAGATTTTTATAGTTCAATTTTGTCATTTCTCCCCAGGCTAACTTATCATTTAGGATCACAGTGGAATCAGCAAACACTCTGACTCAACTCAGTGATTCCTAGTAGTTTCTATTGTTGCAAATATGCTTCCTCTCTGAGGAAAAATACTTCTTCCAGTAATGGCATGAATATTATAAGATGTCTGATTGGAAAACAAACCTGTGGGAAATGTAAGCTTTCAGTAAGCACCTGGATATCCACTGATCCACTAGGCATCAATCAGGACCTGAACAAAGCAATTTATAGGAAAATCCCTTTGGGATTTATTGGGAAATATCAAATTAATTGCTTAAGCGCATTAACTTGAGTCAATCCTCTAGGCTTAGACATCTTTCTCAGCTGATTACTTTATATTGTTTTTCTTCCATTTCAACATCAGTTAGCTGTCAAAGGTTCTCCTTTTGACATGTCCATACATAAATAAAATGCATTTTTCCTTTTGGTGCCAGTACCAGGGTTTGAACTCAGAACCCCAGACTCTTGCTTGGCTTTCTTGGTCATGACTGGTTTTTGCTGACTATTTGGGAGAGGGATTCTGTCACACTTCTCTGCCCTGGCTGGCTCAAATCCCTGATCTTCCAGGTCTCACTCTCCTAAGTAACTAATGTTCATCTATGAGCCAACAAGTCCCAGCTGCACAATACATCTAGGTGAGACAATATATCTAGACTCATCCGTTACTCTCCCTCATCATTTCCTTCCCTTTTCCTAAACGAGTTTCAACATGCTTCATTTTGGAACTGCAGAAAATGAACCAGACCCTTATCTATTTCCCTGAAGTTATATCAATTGAAAGTTGATCAAGGATTTTAATATAAAACTGGAACCTAATAGGGAAAATGCTAGAATGTGTGGTCATAGGCAGTAACTTCCTGAATGGCACTCTCCCATTCTTTAGGTAGCACTGTTGGGTCCAAGTATTCGCCTTACTATTTATTCAATTTGGGTCTGTTGAACAACAACAAAAAAAGACAAGTGTTTTCTTAGGAAGAAAAGATCTTGGCTTCACCTGTATCCATGGTGAGCTCAGCATCTCAGCATTCTCATTCAATTTCTCCATCAAGTTCAGGAAGTTCTGGTCTTTATAATCAAACCGATTCTGGAAAACAATGGAGCAGATGACATTGCAGGGAGCACAGCCCAGGATGAAGGTGGGGTCACACGGTGAGCCTGAAGAGTTAGAAACAAATGAAATATACATATGAAATACTGTACTCAGCCTTTGTCATCTTTACCAATTTTTATTACTGTTTTACTTGTAAATTCCTCTCAGAGCCAAATATCCCATTTGAATTAAACCTGCATATCTTTAACCTGGAACCTGAGTTGGCCAGTACAAACCAACTAGCAAAATAATGTCAGTTCATACTAATTGCCTTTACCTATAGTCTTTCAATCAGATATATGCTATTTTGGAAAAAGAAGACTTTTACATACCTAATAGTCAACCATTCAGAGTAGCAATATATCTGTTTCCATAACCTATAGACTACACAAAACTGAGAAAGACTGTGATGGAATATCAGGTGTCTATAGCTTTTTTGAATCACCAATGGAGAGACACTAAAGAGAGATTTTACCAGAGTTCAAGTACTAGAATGAACTAAAAAGCAGAATGCTTTCATGTTGCATGAGGAAAAAGAGTAATAACTAAGTTTAAGCCTGTTATTAAATGTAAATGTCAGGTAAGGCAAACAAAAACATAGCATTAATAAATGGGAGATTTTTTTTCATTTCAAAATTAATAAGTAAATTTCTTTTCCCTAATGAATAAGTAGACACTAAGTCTAATCAAACACAAAATTTAATTTATGGACAGGGTGGAATTTTTGAAATTCTGCAATAAACATTATATACATATATATTTAAATTTGTCTGCCTCTCAGGTTCTATTATTTGACAGATTAATTTTATTTTTGGTACTCTGTACAATGAAATGGCTATGAGCAAATCATCAACATGTAAAATGCTACTGAGTTTAAACTGAAAGTAAATAGTCATGAATTAAAGATATTGTGAATTGACGTGGGTTTTTTGGATTAAACAAGTGTCATTGAGCTGGTTGCATATATGTAGGCTAGTTAATGATTGAAATGAGTCTGAGCTCTCAGAAAAACTTTTATTAGAACTATGAAGAGGGCAGTTATTTGGGAATTCGTTGAGATTTGCTATGACTGCAGGTGTGACATTCACAGGTTAAATCTGATTTTGTCGTTCAATTTATTTGGAACAATGAATTTAAAAAGCCAGGTTATGTGGAATCCGAGTGGACAATTCTATCCATTGTAACTATAGGTTAGTAGATTTAGGTAAGTGTGTAATTAACAGAAGATTTTTAACATAAAATCCAATACACATGGAGAAAAATTGAAAATGAGCTAGAATACACTAAAAGAAGATTGGATAAAGAACTGATCATGATAGTTGAAATATAGCTAATTGTGTTTATTTTACAGATAGAGCACATATTTATTCAAAATACATAAATAAAATTCTAAAATCCTGGGTAAGAAGAAATAAGTAATGTTGACCTATAGAAATTGTACTGTATTTTCAGAGAAATAATTTTTGAAATGAATTTCATTGAGACAATAAAGCAAATAAAATCTTACACCATACCACTACTATCTAAAATTGTAGGCATGGATTCTTACAAATCTCTGAACTGTCAATGATAATAAGCATACCATATAGTTGCATCTTTGTGGGTAGACAGGATCATTACCACACTGTTCAATTAGCGAGCACGATCATGCAATGCCTACATTACATAACCTCAATTATGGTAAGAGGGAAGCATTGTTCCTTAACTCTTCAGAAAAGAAACAGAAAATATCTATTTTGCCAGACACTGGTGTGTTAGGTCCGCATGGAAAGCCAGAGGCTAGAGGCTCATTCCTTTGGTTCTCTCCTCTTGAATCCTAAAGTCCCTGGCCAGCACGTGAAATCCAAGCAACTGGCATGCCTGGGTGCAGCTCAAGGTCCCTCTGAGATTATCTCTGCTTCCACTGTGCACACACCCCCTCCCCGCCTTTCCCTATATAATTTTTCCCCTCCCTTATAATCTCTCTTGCTCCGCCCAATTCCATTTTGTGAGGCTAAAGTTTGCTCTCTCCCTCTCTCAGTAAACACTCATCCCTTCATCCACGCCAGAGTTCCCTTTTGGCAACCTTTGCATGATGATTTTATGTTCTTGACAAGAACCCAGATACTCAGGAGGCTGAAATCTGGGGATTGTGGTCGGGAACAAGCCCAGGCAAACAGATCGCTGCAAATCTCTGATCAGCTAGAAGCTTGAACTGGAGGTATAGCTGAAATGGTAGAGCACCAGCCATGATCTGGGCAAGAGTTTAAAGCCCAGAGTTCGAACCCCAATTATGGCATAAAACAAGAAACTTACATTCATGATTTCTGATTGGAAGACAAAATAACCCATTTCTGAAACAGAAGGGACTTAATGGCGCCTTTTATATTCCTCTCTAAAATAGTGATATAAAGCAGCTCCCACCCTTGGTTTTCCTCAACTCCTCCACGAGGCAGCGGGCTTCCTCTTGAACACGCTCTTCAATGCTCCTCTTCCCCATCCCAAAATTCCGCAAGGTCATGAGTGAGAAGCGCCTCATCTCTCGCCATCTGTGTCCGTTGCTGAAAATAATTCCTAAATTAAGGGAAGCAGAAACATGGATAGAGAAGTCAAGCAAGGAAAAGGAAGCTGACAGATGGCAGGTACAGGGATGGCCAAGCTTTGGCTCTTTTTCCATCCTCCTTATCAACACATCCTCTGCCCACACACAAATATACACACACATGGATATGTACACTTACCAAGACCTCTGTTAGCTTTTTCAGCCCATGGGAGCCTGCCTCTTCCAGAGAACTCCTCCCCTTGGTCAATCAGAGCTTCCTTC
>NW_012267520.1:73270-80519 GCF_000151885.1 Dipodomys ordii
TCTGATTGGAAAACAAACCTGTGGGAAATGTAAGCTTTCAGTAAGCACCTGGATATCCACTGATCCACTAGGCATCAATCAGGACCTGAACAAAGCAATTTATAGGAAAATCCCTTTGGGATTTATTGGGAAATATCAAATTAATTGCTTAAGCACATTAACTTGAGTCAATCCTCTAGGCTTAGACATCTTTCTCAGCTGATTACTTTATATTGTTTTTCTTCCATTTCAACATCAGTTAGCTGTCAAAGGTTCTCATTTTGACATGTCCATATATAAATAAAATGCATTTTTCCTTTTGGTGCCAGTACCAGGGTTTGAACTCAGAACCCCAGACACTTGCTTCACTTTCTTGGTCATGACTGGTTTTTGCTGACTCTTTGGGAGATGGATTCTGTCACACTTCTTTGCCCTGGCTGGCTCAAATCCCTGATCTTCCAGGTCTCACTCTCCTGAGTAACTAATGTTTATCAATGAGCCAACAAGGCCCAGCTACACAATACATCTAGATGAGACAATATATCTAGACTCATCCGTTACTCTCCCTCATCATTTCCTTCCCTGTTTCCTAAACGAGTTTCAACATGCTACATTTTGGAACTGCAGAAAAAAACCCAGACCCTTATCTATTTCCCTGAAGTTATATCAATTGAAAGTTGATTAAAGATTTTAATATAAAACTGGAAACTAATAGGGAAAATGCTAGAATGTGTGGTCATAGGCAGTAATTTCCTGAATGGCACTCTACCATTCTTTAGGTAGCACTGTTGGGTCCAAGTATTCGCCTTACTATTTATTCAATTTGGGTCTGTTGAACAACAACAAAAAAAGACAAGTGTTTTCTTAGGAAGAAAAGATCTTGGCTTCACCTGTATCCATGGTGAGCTCAGCATCTCAACATTCTCATTCAATTTCTTCATCAAGTTCAGGAAGTTCTGGTCTTTATAATCAAACCGATTCTGGAAAACAATGGAGCAGATGACATTGCAAGGAGCACAGCCCAGGATGAAGGTAGGGTCACAGGGTGAGCCTGAAGAGTCAGAAACAAATGAAATATACATATGAAATACTGTACTCAGCCTTGTCATCTTTACCAATTTTTATTACTGTTTTACTTGTAAATTCCTCTAACAGCCAAATTTCCCATTTGAATTAAACCTGCATATCTTTAACCTGAAACCTGAACTGGCCAGTACAAACCAACTAGCAAAATAATGTCACTTCATACAAATTGCCTTTACCTATAGTCTTTCAATCAGATATATGCTATTTTGGAAAAAGAAGACTTTTACATACCTAATAGTCAACCATTCAGAGTAGCAATATATCTGTTTCCATAACCTATAGACTACACAAAACTGAGAAAGACTGTGATGGAATATCAGGTGTCTATAGCTTTTTTGAATCACCAATGGAGAGACACTAAAGAGAGATTTTACCAGAGTTCAAGTACTAGAATGAACCAAGATAAAAAGCAGAATGCTTTCATGTTGCATGAGGAAAAAGAGTAATAACTAAGTTTAAGCCTGTTATTAAATGTAAATGTCAGGTAAGGCAAACAAAAACATAGCATTAATAAATGGGAGATTTTTTTTCATTTCAAAATTTATAAGTAAATTTCCTCTCCCTAAGGAATAAGTAGACACTAAGTCTAATCAAACACAAAATTTAATTTATGGACAGGGCGGAATTTTTGAAATTCTGCAATAAACATTATATACATATATATTTAAATTTGTCTGCCTCTCAGGTTCTATTATTTGACAGATTAATTTTATTTTTGGCACTCTGTACAATGAAATGGCTATGAGCAAATCATCAACATGTAAAATGCTACTGAGTTTAAACTGAAAGTAAATAGTCATGAATTAAAGATATTGTGAATTGACATGGGTTTTTTGGATTAAACAAGTGTCATTGAGCTGGTTGCATATATGTAGGCTAGTTAATGATTGAAATGAGTCTAAGCTCTCAGAAAAACTTTTATTATAACTATGAAGAGGGCAGTTATTTGGGAATTCGTTGAGATTTGCTATGACTGCAGGTGTGACATTCACAGGTTAAATCTGATTTTGTCGTTCAATTTATTTGGAACAATGAATTTAAAAAGCCAGGTTATGTGGAATCCGAGTGGACAATTCTATCCATTGTAACTATAGGTTAGTAGATTTAGGTAAGCGTGTAATTAACAGAAGATTTTTAACATAAAATCCAATACACATGGAGATAAATTGAAAAATGAGCTAGAATACACTAAAAGAAGACTGGATAAAGAACTGATCATAATAGTTGAAATATAGCTAATTGTGTGTATTTTACAGATAGAGAACATATTTATTCAAAATACATAAATAAAATTCTAAAGTACTGGGTAAGAAGAAATAAGTAATGTTGACCTATAGAAATTGTACTGTATTTTCAGAGAAATAATTTTTGAAATGAATTTTATTGAGACAATAAAGCAAATAAAATCTTACACCATACCACTACTATCCAAAATTGTAGGCATGGATACTGACAAATCACTGAAATGTCAATGATAATAAGCATACCATATAATTGCATCTTTGTGGGTAGACAGGGTCATTACCACACTGTTCAATTAGCGAGCACGATCATGCAATGGCTATATTACATAACCTCAATTATGGTAAGAGGGAAGCATTGTTCCTTAACTCTTCAGAAAAGAAACAGAAAATATCTATTTTGCCAGACACTGGTGTGTTAGGTCCGCACAGAAAGCCGGAGGCTAGAGGCTCATTCCTTTGGTTCTCTCCTCTTGAATCCTAAAGTCCCTGGCCAGCACCTGAAATCCAAGCAACTGGCATGCCTGGGTGCAGCTCAAGGTCCCTCTGAGATTATCTCTGCTTCCACTGTGGACACACCCCTCCCCGCCCTTCCCTATATAATTTTTCTCCTTCCCTCATAATCTCTCTTGCTCTGCCCAATTCCATTTTGTGAGGGTAAAGTTTGCTCTCTCCCTCTCTCAGTAAACACTCATCCCTTCAACCACGCCAGAGTGCCCTTTTGGCAACCTTTGCATGATGATGTGATGTTCTTGACCAGAACCCAGATACTCAGGAGGCTGAAATCTGGGGATTGTGGTCGGGAACAAGCCCAGGCAAACAGAAAGCTGCAAATCTCTCACCAGCTAGAAGCTTGAACTGTAGGTGTAGCTGAAATGGTAGAGCACCAGCCATGATGTGGACAAGAGTTTAAAGCCCAGAGTTTGAACCCCAATTATTGCATAAAACAAAAAAATTACATTCATGGTTTCTGATTGGAAGACAAAATAACGCATTTCTAAAACAGAAGGGACTTATTGGAGCCTTTTATATTCCTCTCTAAAATAGTGATATAAAGCAGCTCCCACCCTTGCTTTTCCTCAACTCCTCCACGAGGCAGCGGGCTTCCTCTTGAACACGCTCTTCAATGCTCCTCTTCCCCATCCCAAAATTCCGCAAGGTTATGAGTGAGAAGCGCCTCATCTCTCTCCATCTGTGTCCGTTGCTGAAAATAATTCCTAAATTAAGGGGAAGCAGAAACATGAATAGAGAAGTCAAGCAAGGAAAAGGAAGCTGACAGATGGCAGGTACAGGGATGGCCAAGGTTTGGCTCTTTTTCCATCCTCCTTATCAACACATCCTCTGCCCACACACAAATATACATACACATGGATATGTACACTTACCAAGGCCTCTATTAACTTTTTCAGCAAATGGGAACCTGCCTCTTCCAGAGAACTCCTCCCCAAGGTCAATCAGAGCTTCCTTCACTGCTTCATATCCATGCAACACCACGGTGGGCTTCATGCCGAAATACAGAGTGAACACAGGGCCATAGACTTTTGAGAACTGGAAAATGAAAAGAAAAAAAAATACTAGTGAAAGAAGCCATTATTTGTTCCTCAGAGTGACCCTGAGCAAAAGTGATATCATCATTATATTTTTTATGCTTCTTTATTTTGGCAAACACAACTTAAAATATTTGCAAAGAATATATGTTATAAAGGAGGTTTACTATAGCTGTCACTTGGTGATGGCCTATAATGTGCCATGCAATGGACGGGCAGGTGATACAACATTATCATTCATCCTCACATCAACACACACAGAAGGCTTGTCATGATTCACAAAGAACAAAACAAAGGTCTATGGATTCTAAGTTCATTTCTAGAGCACCATTGATAAGGCTTATTGGACATTCCATGCTCGGTATATGTTTAATTCTCATTTGTACTCCTAACCAGCATCAGATTACTGCTTTCAGATAACCTCTGAAGCTCTAACTGGTGAGAATATTACTTTCTTTGACAAACAAGAGAAACTGCAGTTTTAAGTCAGCACAGGTGTTTCTATAGGCAAGTGCAGTTTGGGATCTATCGGTATTAGAAGCAGAGGGTGGGCCCCGCAGAGGCTGCTCTAGTACATGAAACATCCTCCCAAACAATTTCTCACCCAGCAGCATTTTTTGCTCCAGACAAAGGTTTAAGCAAAAATCCAGGTGGACTCTGATACCATCAGTATCCCCCTAAATGGTCTCATGTCTTTATGTTCTCTCATCCTCACAGATAGCTCCTTTCAATCACTCACAGCTTCTCAGAGAAGTTAGCTTTCATGATTTTTTTTAAAAAAATCAATGTCTAATATGCTATATGACTTTTTGAATTAAACATTTAATCACAGAATTTCCTTACCATGGAGCTTCAGGAAAAAAACAATCATCATAAATTTGACTGTCTAAGTAAGATGGGGAGAACCATCCATAACATTTGCAATTTTGTGACTGAGACTAAAATAGAGAGTAACCCACTCACATAATACATTACTTCATTCCATGACTAAAATACAAACTGGAATTGTCACAAGCATGTTACACTTTTTACAAGGATTTTGTTTTATGATAATAAATCAGGCTATTCTACCTTCAGCAGTACATTGGAAATATGGCTTCATTAATACCTGTCAGAGACCATTAGGCAAACATGAAGAGTACTTACCTTGGTTAAAGATTTAGTGATGTCTTTAATATCAACCTGCAGTGTATTTCCTATAATTGGGAAAGGAGTGGGGCCTGGAGGGAGCTTCCTTCTCCCAGAGTTCTGTCTCCATATTGAAAAGAGAAACAGACAGGAGATACCCAGCACCAGGATAACTACTGGACTCATTGAGGCCTTTTCTTCTGAGAGTAGTGTTAGCTTGCAGGGAAGACCTTTTATAATGCTCCCTGAGACTGTAGGTGTGCCTCTTTAATGCTTTAGTCATGATTAAGTACAAGTTTACTTTAATCTCTTCTGATTAAACTTTGTCATGATAGAGATAAAAGTAGAATGACCTGTACACATGTCCCTCTTTCCAGAGGGCAAAGAGGCAATTGTGATTTGGTTGCACTTGTTAGTGATCAAATACTGCTACTTAAAATACAAACCTACCTGCTTTCAATGTTCAGCTATGGTTGAGAAGTATTAAAGTCAACAACTTGAACATTATTCAAATATGGTATTCATTTAAAAAAAAACTTTGTTGCTATTCTAAGGTAGATGTACAGAAGGGTTACAATTACATAAGTCTAATAAAGAGCATATTTCTTGATTCTCAGATTAGTGACATGTTGGGAAGTTTTGGAAATTAGGGTATTCTGTATTTTCCAGGAAATGTGTATTTAAACTTGTTTTTTGCTCTATATAAAACTTCCAGATGTGTTATCACTACTGAGACTCTTCAACAAGTTGGTAGACCTGTCCATTGTTATTTCTAACCAAATGTAAAATACCTAGCATCAGTCCTGCATTTTGAAAAGCCAAATATATATTGAGTACTGATCCAAAGTTGCAGGTCCTTGATCATTATAGAAGAGAAAAACGGAAAGCTAAGATGTATATTATTTTTCTTTTTCTAGTGAGGTAAGGGAGGAGCAGGAGTACAGAGCTGTGGATGCCACGTGGCTCATAGGTGGAAGAGCTAGGGTTTCTAGGAGATGTCTCATGGCCATTGCCATGCACCATGGCTTCCTGAAGAACAGTCCTGGAATTCTCTTCCCACCACTGCAGCATTGAAAGTTGTTCAGTATTACTGAAGGGAAAGCCTTCATCATGTGATTTAGTGGTACGGTAAGAAGAATGACAGCTTTTCTATTTTTCATTCAAACCAGAAAAGCTGTTATGCTGATTTTGGTCTCTTTATCAAGAAAGGAAAATAAAAAAAGATACAATGTTTGCATAAATCAACATGTCAATATGAAAGCCTCTTGTATAACCCATTGATGACATTAAATAATTCATAAATAATACACAGTAAAGAAGGGATAGTATAGAGAGTAATAGTTACTGAATTATGTGGACATAATTGAGTCATCATGGATCATAAGGACATCTAAACTCAAGTAAAATACAACCAGAGAATGCAACACTGAAAGACTCAAATACTACTAAATTAACATATAATGTTTGGAAAGTAATGCGTTACTAAAGGTATGTTTGTAAGGATATCATATTTGTTCTAAATTGACTACAGCCGATAGTTTTAATTTTAATTTTTGGTGGTACTTGGATTGAAACTCAGGCCTTGTACTTACAAGTGCAAGGTGCTATAACACTTAAGACACACCTCCATCTTTGTTTTAGTTATTTATTTAAAAAAATAGAATTTTATATTTATGCTCACTCAAGCTATCCTAATCTTCCTACTTAGCCCTGCACCAAAGCTAAAACTACAAGCACACAACCCCATGCCTGAGGCAGGGGTTTGCTATTTGCTTAAGTTGGCTCATTGCAATCCTCTGAATCTTTGCTTCCTAAATGGCAGTTGCCCCTAATGGGATTACAGGCCTGACCCCTATACTTGTCCTCTTTTCTTCCTTTGTGTGGAAAATTAAAACTTGTTAAAATCCAGTTGCCTATCATTGTTTCAACCTGGTATATAGGGATGTCGAGATCTTACATAGTTATCATAACCATTTTTATTCTCTCATTTTTCCTTGCCCGCCATTGAATTGTTCCCTTTTACTGCTTAGAAACTGAATATTAGATGTTGAGGACATTGGTGAAAGTCATAAATACCAGTTAGTTGAACTGAGCCTAAAACACACATTTCCTTAGATTCTGTACCTATGTCTTAAATTAGCGATGATGTCTACATTCCCTTCCTCTAGAGGAAAACATTCAATTCAATTGTGTTTACAAAAAAATACTTGACCTAGTATATGTCTGAGACAAACAGAAAAGGTCAGATATGTTGATGTTAGGTGAAAT
>NW_012267520.1:81794-82252 GCF_000151885.1 Dipodomys ordii
ATGTACACTTACCAAGACCTCTGTTAGCTTTTTCAGCCCATGGGAGCCTGCCTCTTCCAGAGAACTCCTCCCCATGGTCAATCAGAGCTTCCTTCGCTGCTTCGTATCCATGCAACACCACAGTGGGCTTCATGCCGAAATACAGAGTGAACACAGGGCCATAGACTTTTGAGAACTGGAAAATGAAAAGAAAAAAAATATTAGTGAAAGAAGCCATTATTTGTTCCTCAGAGTGAGCCTGAGCAAAAGTGATATCATCATTATATTTTATGCTTCTTTATTTTGGCAAACACAACTTAAAATATTTGCAAAGAATATATGTTATCAAGGAGGTTTACTATAGCTGTCACTAGGTGATGGCCTATAATGTGCCATGCAATGGACCGGGCAGTTGATACAACATTATCACTCATCCTCACATCAACACACACAGAAGGCTTGTCATGATTCACAAAGAA
>NW_012267520.1:88878-95062 GCF_000151885.1 Dipodomys ordii
GGACATGGGAAGGGATATGAAGGGGAAACAAAGGAGGAGGCAACAATGTTTGGTAAGAAATGTACTCATTATCTTGCCCACGTAATTGTAACTCTGTATGGTATTTTCATAATAAAAAATTAAAAATACATGATTTTGTTCTTAATCAGTGACATTCCAATAAATATGCATTTAGTTAATAATTGATAGAGTTCAGAAAAGTATACATTTATAACCTTTAGAGTTTGAGTGACCCCAGATGCTGGAAAACACATTATGTAGAAAGAGGAAGTAGTAACTGCTTGACCTACATAGCTCTAGATGAAAAAAATATCACATCCCCTTCTTCTGCATAAAAGAAGCTCAGTAGTTTTGATTCATCTTTTTATACCCTGGGAAATAGATGCCCCTTCTTTCTGGTGAAATGAGGATCCCACATTACCTTTTCCTCTTACAATGATATGAACAATCTTTGAGACCAAGTAGTCTGAATTTTATAAAAAAAAAACACACTTTTTTTTCCCCTAAGGATTGAGTACATGGTGTCAAGGTAAGATTAGAACCAAATGACTGGGTGGCTTTGCCACAGATCACTTTCACTTATTTGTGAAAATCTCCTCTTGGCCTGTATTCATTATCACTTTTCTATTCTACCATTATGACAAATACTTGAGTTCTGTACATGTGTCATAAGACTTGAAGATAAATCCACTCTACTCAGCCCTCTGACTTTCCTCTCCCTCAGTACACACACTCTGCCAGCCACAAGCTCAGTGCTTTGGATCTACTGTGACTTAGGGCTTCTGACCACTGCACCCTTCACTACTTGAGCCACTGAAACTTCACTGTGGGTCCATGTCAGGCCTTCTTCCTGTCCACCACAATTCTTGTGTTCATATTTCACCCAAACACTGTTACAAGCTCTCCCAAGATTCCCTGAGCTATGACTGTTTTCAAGCTTGCAACAAACTCATTCTCAATAGATTGCCCTTTGTTAGAAGCCCCTGAGACAAGAGGAGCAATGACACATTTTTCTTTAGAGAGGCCAGCCTTATACCTCAAGGTAGTCATTATTTCCTTAAATCCCCACCCTGGCTTTAAGGTTTGTGGAAGAGGTGTATTTAGTATGCTGGTAGAATTGTCAGTCTTGCCAGTGCCATCTGACTTACCTTGTGATTGTGTCTTGGGATTCCTCTAACCTTCCTGTTGGACTATTAACAGTGTCCAAAACTGTTTTCTAATTGTTTCTATTGAGACTGCCTCTCTGTGCTTCTGTTTTGTCAGTGAAAATGTGAACTCATCCCTCTTGTCTTCTAGTCTTGATTTTCTCTCTTCTGCTTGATCTTCCCTATTGGTAGGGCTTTCAACCAAGTATGTTCTTTTATTTGATCTATTGATCTCTTAGCTTTTCGAACTCCCAATTAATTTTTTTTTACCAGATTGCATCTCTTGAGTCATTCTGTGTGTCATAAATTGGTTTCTTAATATTATGTAGCTGCCTATTTTATTTTGTTTGATCTCATTCAAGTAATCCTGGCCTGACAGGAATGAGGCAGAGCTGGTAAGTGTGTGGAAAGGCAGCAAATCCATTGGCTGCTGGGATGGTATGGCTGGGATGGTATGGCTGTCCTATGGGTCAACTAGAGATTTTAGTTTTAAGTTCTGTAAAATGGTAGTCAGCAATAAAAACAGCTCCATATGGGCCAGACTCTCTCTTACACAAGTCCATTTTCCTAGAGAAACAAAATAATCCACTACAGTGTAGTTATTCCTGGTACGTAATTGTTACAATATTAAGCCCTGTGATTGCATCTACCCTAGAGAATAAGGTTGTTTGATGGAATTTTGCATGGGTGATACACAGGCAAATGGACTAATGGTAGTCTGATACCTATTGAGAAAGGCATGAAGTAGTCACTTTTCTTAAAGTTGACACTCTTATCTAGAAAGTGGCCAGGGTCAAACATTTCTGTGTTAGGGACTACCTTGTTATCATATAGCACAGACATCAAAATGGTTGTGCCCTGGAAACCACATACACAGAAAACCAGGCTAATAAAAAAAATCATGAAGTTGAGAAATACATTTGGAATAAATTATTTCTAGTTTTCAAAAACAGAGCAATGACATTTCCATTGAGACAGATGTTGCAATCAAAGGGGCTGATTCTGAGAATGGGGGCAAAGATCAGAATAATGTGCCCTCAAAAAGCATTTGAAGTTCTAATCACTCTGGTATTGCAAAAACTTCTGAGCTGCTCATGCTTTCTTCAAGAGTGGGCTCTTGTGCCTGTCCCACCTCTCACTCCAGTTTGTTGCTGAACATTCCACACAACTCATGTGGATTATGGATTCACATGCTAGAGTTAAGGATGAATTCTCAGAGCATGGGTTTAAAGGATTTTAAAAATAAACATCAAAAGGGTGAACAAAGAAAGCAATGGTACTCTCTAGACTCTATGGTGAAAATGAACCATCTTATGAATGAGTCATGAATGAAATCATGAATCATGAATGAAAAGGAATCATCTTATGGGTGAAGATGGGAGGGAACAAATTTGGAGAGAAAAAGGGAAGGGGAGACTTTCTCCAAAAAGAAATATACTCTACCTGACATGCAACTGTAACCTCTCTGTACATTACCTTTATAATAACAATAAAAACATTTTAATAAAAACATCAGGTGTGTTCTTCTAAAATATAAACAAGTCCAAAAAGCAGGGCTAACACCTGTCATAATTCAGATTGTTTCAATACAAAAAAGTCTTTAAGAAACAGTAAACTTTTGAGAAAACAAAAGTGATGATAGAATTAGAAATTTCATCCTGTTTAGCCTTTCAGGTCAGGATCATTGAGTCAAGCAAGGATCATTAATGGAAACAAAAGCAAATAAGATAACTTAGTTATTTCCACCATTAATTACTTTGCCATGTTTGCATAATAACATGTAAAATGCAAGCATCCACAAGAGAGGGATCTGACAGATGCCATCTTATTAAAAGAAGGAGTTAGAGCACATGGTAGTGGAGTAGGTGATATTATTGTCCCCCTCACTGACGTGATTGTCGTAGTATGCCATCTTCATTATGAATTATTTCTGGAATCTAAACCATCAAAAACAATGACACAAAATCACCCTTTGGAACTTTGGAAATGCTGCTAGTTTGCTTTTTTGGGAAGGTTGAGATCCTGAAGGAAACAAAGATTCCTGATTTAGGAAAAAACAAAGTAGAATCATCAATGGGGGGCTGATGGCTCCTGCCTGTAATCCTAGCTACCCAGGGAGCTAAGATCAGAGGATGCCAGTTCAAAGCCAGATCTTGGAGGAAACTCTATAGACTCTTTTCTCCAATAAGCTACCAAAAATAAGTCACAATTAGAGCTATGGCCCAAGTGGTAAAGCACAAGCTTTACTAAAAGAAGCTCAGGGATAGATCCCAGACTCTGAGCTCCAACCCCATGGCTGGCACAAAAACAAACAAACAAACAAACAAGTAAAGATATCTATAGTCAGTCAAGTATAGAAGCTTATCAAGTGTCTGAGGCAAGAGGACAGCTACTGGGGACCTGCTGGAATGAAGACATTTGTGTCACCCTTCTGTCAACCCCTTCCCCAGATAGTTGCATTACAGGCATGAGCCACCAGAACCTACATAAAATCTCCAATTTTAATGACAAAATAACCCACAAATTTATCTCACATATGCCAGGGACCAGTGGCTCATGACTGTAATCCTACCTACTCAGGAGGCTGAGATCTGAGGATCAAGGTTCAAAGCCAGCCCAAGTAGGAAAGTCCATCAGACTCTTCAACTAACCACCAGAAACCTAGAAGTGGCGCTGTGGCTCCATTGGTAGAGTGCTAGCCTTGAAATGAAGAGGTCAAGCCCAGAGTTCAAGCCCCACAACTGAGAAAAAACAAATTATCTGATTTTCATTTTCTGACCTTAACCATTTTTCATAATTATTTGAGTTATACAGTAAATGACTTCTTACTTAGCCCTTGATTCAAGGTACACCAAGAAATGAGATCATTCACATTCTAACACATAAACTTTTTTGACCTGTATTTTCTGACTTCAACTGTTTCTATAATTACATGAGTGATGTTGCAACTTACTGCTTACTTTGCCCTATAATCAAGGCTCAAACATTCTTGGGATTACTCAAGCTCTAATCTTATCAAGCCAAACTTTCCTGACCTCCATTTTACTCACTGCTTCTATAAATATTAACTATGTTTATGTGTATGCTAAGTCACTGGTGAAGATGAATCACAAAATGTTGAACAACAATATTAAACTTCATTTAGTATTTGCAGCAAAGAATAGTGAATATGGGAGAAATTACTCTTTCAGGAGATGCTTCCTTTTCTGAGGCTGCCTGGGGAGCAGGGACACTCCCAGTGTTGGTTATATCATTATACTCCAAAATTATCTGCGCAGTAAAAGTCACCTGTTGTAGCAAGCCATTACTGTTGATAGGGCTTCAGAGCTAGATTCTCCACACCCAGAGTGTGACAGTTCATCCTGAAGCAGTTGATATTGGCATTGACTTCAACAGGAGCCTAAAGGAATGATAAACTGATCAAGCATCAAATGTTGAATAAACACAGGTTCAAATCTGAATCTTCTATTCATTAGTCCAGAGACATTGAAAATGAGTGTAGAATGCCAGGACCTCAGCTACATTCATTATGAAACATGATGAATACACTCGTTGGATACTATGAAGCATGATGAATACACTTAATAGCTGTGGTCATATACAGATTAATCTGTGAACCAACTGCTTCAGCAGGTGCATGGCTTATTGCCTGCTGTTCAGAAAGTGACAGCTATAAAACTCACCACTGTGTCCATGTATGAACTTCGGAACTATTTCACACTCTGTGTACTAGACTAAGAGCATAAACATTTCAATGATAATATCTGGTTGAAATAGACTAAATAATGACTTCTCTTGCTAAAATTTATATTTTCCTTCTGGTTTTCAGTTCTCAAAACTCTATGGCCCTGTGTTCACTGTGTATTTTCCTATGAAGCCCACTGTGGTGCTTCATGGATATGAAGTATGAAGGAAGCCCTGGTTGATCATGGTGAGGAGTTTTCTGGAAGGGACACATTTCCAGCAGTACACCAATTTAGTAAACACCATGGTAAGTGTTCCTGAGAGTGTGCATATTTGCATAATGGGCAGTGGGTGTGGTTTTGGAATAAAAGAACACAGAGGTGTGTGGTTTTCACCTTCATCTGTCTGGCCTTGGATCTCCCTCTCAGTTTCTGATGCTCCTTCTACTAGGAATCATTTTCAGTAATGGAAAGAGATGAGACATTTCTCACTCATGACTCTGCGGTATTTTGGGATGGGGAAGAGAGCATTGAGGACAGAGTTCAAGAGGAGGCTGGCTGCCTGATGGAGGAGTTGAGGAAAACCAGTGGTGGGTGCTGCTTTCTCACTGACCCGTACAGATTGCTCTCCTTGCTCTTGATTCCCTTGGGAACATTTCAGGAGCAGCCAGATCTTTCACTTTGGGTCTGAGCTATGAGTTCAAGTAGAAGAGGAAGATTTCAGTCAAATGGCAGGCAGTAGTTGTGCATCCAGGTTGTGAGTATCAAGCATGGCTGTACATGCAGAGTGGTCATCAAATGTGTGTTCATCTTATTCTATCCCGAACGAACTTTGTTAGGTGTGCAAAGAATAACCTTATGAATGTAGATATTGTGGCTATGTTCTGGGCTAATGAACAATGTTTTCTCCTTCACATAAATGTGAGGGTTTTTTTTTTTTTTTTTTGCCATAGCCAGGCTGGGACCATGGTCCTCTTGCCTCAGCCTCCTGAACACTGGCATTGCAGACATTCTCTATATTGTGCCACTTGATTTTGAGATAGGATTGCATTAACATTTTGCCTGTGCTCACTTATTAACTGCACCTTTCTTATATCTGCCTCTGGACTTATTGATAAGTCATTTTACTTGGCCTTGTTTGAATTGTGTATTCGAAATTTATGGTGATTATTTCCCTACCATGGTCAACTCTACTCAGCTACTAAGTAAATCATTTTCAAAAGTGAATCTGCTTACTCATTTGCATCTAAATGACTGTTTTGAAATTCTCTCTTCCAAGTAAAGTGAAAAGATTGAAAATAAGAGTTTAACTGTAAATGATACACTTGTAAACCTTCGGTCTCAATGCTTTCCAAA
>NW_012267520.1:95862-104532 GCF_000151885.1 Dipodomys ordii
TTCTTTACCTGAGTAAGAAACTTTTATTTGTTTACACTAAAAATTCCATATTATGTTTTCTACTGTTCACATTATTCTTTCAACTCGCATAGTTTGTGTCCTCTGCTTTTCATCTTTATTTCTTCCAACTCATAAGTTAACATATTTTTTCTCACTTT
Source organism: Dipodomys ordii (assembly GCF_000151885.1). NCBI lineage: Eukaryota > Metazoa > Chordata > Mammalia > Rodentia > Heteromyidae > Dipodomys > Dipodomys ordii. The sequence goes on from NW_012267520.1 coordinate 96,021, forward strand.
AGCTTTAATTTTGGATATATTTTTTATTGTAGGGATACTGTGCAGAGAGTTTAGAGTTACATGGGTAATGAGTACATTTCCTATGAAGCATTGTTACCCCCTCCTTTGTTTTCCTCTACCCTGCTTTCCCTCCCCCACCTCCCCAGCTCCTCCCTCCTCTCCTTGGAAGTTGTACAGTTTGATTTCAACATAGGGTCTTGTACATCTCATTGTTACAATGGGTCAAGCTGTATCCTTATTTCAGTATTTTGTTATTTCCCTTCCCCTCCCCAATCAGAAAAATGTATATACAAGATGCAGGGCACCAGAACCAAATACAATGAAGACAGGGGTTATACTATGGGGGAAGAACATACAAAAGAATCAAACCAAAGGAAAAAAAAAAAGATTTCATAGAACACTTTAGCTTTCTTATTTAAAGCAAGGTTCTTTGAATGGTTAATTGAACATAAAAAGTTCCAGGTGTGCACTAATTGATTACCATCTGTCTTAGTGCTGCTTTGTCTGTGTGCTTGACAGAGAGATGGGACTTGCTCTGAATGCATGAATGACCATCTCACCTAAAGTTAGCATTGCTGCCCAGAGGCAGGCCCCGGAGCCAGGTCTCGCACTTGCAATGCATCACAACCAGCTGGCGGAGGACCCAGCGTCCCACTGTGTAGGCCTGCCATGCTGAATCCACACTCCGCTTCGGAGCCTTGCCGCTCAAGCGCAGGGAAATCCAGTCAGCTGGATACACACTTGTGTGGTCCGGAAGAAGGAAGATTAGCACAAGCACTGCGTGTGTCACCCTGCTCTCTCCAATGAACACGGCGCAGACTCAGCAAAGAGGGTGAGCAGAGCTGGTTAGACAACCATGGTGCCTACAGAACACCCAGCACCTTTCCAGGGAGCCGCGAGCCACGAGGAGAGATCAGAGAGCCGCGGGCAGAGAGCTGCTCTGAAGGGCTCAGGACAGGCCTGTGTCCACCGGCACCTTCCACACAGACGCCAGCTCCTTCAGCACATGCGCCACACACCTCGGCCTGGATTCCAGGAGGGTGCCCCCTTGTCCTGTGCCCCCTCGGCCTGCACCCTTTTGTAGGGAAGCTACTTGGTTCCACTCAAGGCTGGCGAATTCGTGGACCGGTCACAGTTCTAACGTGTGCATGGTCAAAGGACTCATTCCAAGTCTAAGCAATAACAGGACTTCCTGTGGAACACAGAAAAAGCACCATGCAAAGAAACGCCTCTCTCCCAGCCTTGTCTCACTGGCGGACCCAAGTCTGGTGGAAGTTGATTTGGAGTTGCCGCAGACAACTCAAAATGTAAACGATACACTAGAGACTCGCACAGATGACCCGAACAGAGTGGTTACTTTGAGAGCAGAGCACGTTCCAGAAGCCTACTGTAGCCACAGTCTACAGCTAGGCCTCAGAATGGGGCATGGGGCAGGTTATTAAGGTCACTTAAGCCTCCATCTTTACAGCTGGCTGACTTTCTGGAGGATTTCGGAGAGAAATCCAGGAGAGCTGGTTTTGGGTTCTCACGGACACTCTATTGGCTACAGACAGACATATTTGATACTTACTTGTAGAAATAAATCTGCCCATGGCATACTAGTTTGTTATATATATCTATATAATTTGTGTATATATGTGTGTATATTAATACATATCTATTGTAGACGTGCATATATTGCATACAACACATATATTATATATACATATGTATGAATTGAAGTGCATACTTCATTAAATAATTTTCTTCTTGTAGATCTATAACAGATTTCCTGCTCTCATTGATTATCTACAGAAAGTTATAAAAACAATTCTTGAAAATGCGAACTATACTAAAAAAATTATGTTGTGAAAGAACACAAAACAAAGCTGGATGGAAACAGCCCTCGGGACTTTCATGATAACTATGGAACAGGTAAAGTGCTTCCAGCAGCTGGGTCCTTTCCTTGCTTAAGAGTTCTGTGGATCACTGGATTTCTGTAATTACTAGAGACACTCACATGCTCAGGCCAGAAAGGACTGAAAGCACTTCAAGTTTTATTATGGATTTGATTCTATATCAAGTATCCTTAAAAACATGAACTGAATTTGCTCAATAATTAGATCATTTTTCCTTTCTTTACATAAAAATCCTCTCACTGAGGACAAACTGATTGTACAGAGTAGACAAAATAAACACTATTTTCAAATGAGCTAAAAAATACAGCATATGTTGACGTTACAGGTGTGAGCCACTAGCACCTGACTATTGAATTTAAATTTTTTTTGTTTTGTTTTTTACTTTTTTTTATTCTTTTTTATTTTATTTTATTTTATTTTTTTTGGGTCCGCTTGTGGGGCCTGAGCTCTGGGCCTGGGCACTGTCCCTCAGCTCTTCAACTCAAGGCTAGCGCTCTACCACTTGAACCACAGTGCCACTTCTGGCTTTTTTATTTTTGCTTATGTGGTGCTGAGGAATCGAACCCAGGGCCTCATGAATGCAAGGCAAGCACTTTACCACTGAGCCACCTTCCCAGACCATGAATTTAAATTTTTTAAATTTCTTATTATTAAGTAGTTGTACAAAACAAGTTCTATTTAACAAAGTAGTGTATAAACAGGATGCAACTTCATCAGTGATAGCCCCTTCAATATTCTCACCCCACTTCAACCTACTCTTTCCCTTACTTTTCTTAGCTTTGTGATATATACAATGAAATCTGAATGGCAGTCATAAACTTCTTGATTTTTTTTTCTCGGTGTATTTGAAAGAGGTCACTGTTAGCATCCTAGACATAGAACAATTGGAAATGAGTCTTCTCACTACACATTTTAGCTTTCATCCAATTGCCTCTTTGCATTTGTTTGTTATGATTTCCACTTTCATGCATTGTGTACATACAGTGTCTTTCCTATGATTATCTTATGCATTCTTTTAAAGGCATAGAGAAATTAAGATTGTTAAACATAAAAGAACATTAGTGTTAATATTCATACATATATAGTTTCTCTTACTGAGGATTTTTGTTTCTTGATATTGCACTGATTTATTGTCCAGTGTTGTTTGTTTGTTTGGTCTAAAAGCTGACACCCTTTAGCATTCTCAGATCTGCATATGGGATTACTTTACTGTTTGTATTATCTTAGAATATCTTACTTACTGCTATATTACAAGCATGGTAATAGATCTTATAATCCCAGCTACTTGAGAGGTTGAGGTAGGATGATGATAAGTTTAAGGTCAGGCACAGTAAAGCTCCAGACACATTGTCTCAAAAATGATATTCAAACAAAAGGGCTGGGGTTATGGCTCAAGTAGTAGAATATTTGCTTAGTATACAAGAGATGCTGGGTGCCTTCCCAGATTATTTCATAGAAATGTTATTGCTAGGTATAAAATTCTTCCTTGAAGCTTTCCTGTCTGTATTTTAAATATGTTATGGTAACAGGTGCTGACTTCCACAGTTTCTAAAGTAAAGTAAGCCAGTTGTTCATATTGAACTACTGTACGTGAAGAATTGCTTCTCTCTTGCTGCTTTTCAGTGTTTTCTTTCTCTTTAATTTTAGGCAGATTGATTAAAATATGCTGTGTTATGAATTTCTTTGGCTTTGTCTTGACTTTCAGTGAATTTCCTACATGAATATCATTCATGACTTTCCTTGAATTGGAAACTTTTCAGCCATTATTGGTTGTTTTTTTCAAGAATGGGAAGAGTGTTTTAATATTTCCAGTAATTCAAGTCTCTACTTCTGAATACAAAGTAAATAGCACAAGTTCAAGATTAACAGAACCTAAATGAAATGCTAAAAGATAAATATGCAGGGTAATTATCCATTTTGAAGTTCAACATTTTGAAGGTAGTTCTATGGGATAAAAATTGTTCAGAGACTAAACACATGTCATACTATAGAAAGAAGAGCACTGAGCATGAGATGGTGGCTCACGCCTGTAATCCTAGCTACTCAGGAGGCTGAGAGCTGAGGATCATAGTTCAAAGCCAGCCCCGTCAGGAAAGTCCTTGAGACTCTTATCTTCAATAAACTACTAGAAAACCAGAAGTGGCAGTGTGGCTCAAGTGGCACACGCTCGCCTTGAGCTGAAGAGCTGAGGGATAGCACCCAAGCCCAGAGTTCAAGCCCCAGGACTGACCAAAAAAAAAAAAAAGAAAGAAAAAGAAAGAACGAAAGGAGCACTGATTTTTCCAGATATTTTCAACATTTGACAACATATGGTATTTTATATTGACTTTGTAACCAAACACCATATTTTTTTTAACAGATGTCATTTTTCTTCTGATGATTGTATCCCATTATGAATTACCTCTGTTGGGAAAAGGAGCAGAAAAAAATGTTTTCATCAAAACACAAATCTGTGTGCCTGAAATACGTGGTGTTCTGAATATAATAAAAAATACACACAAACAATAATCTATCTTTACCAATTTGAAAAATCATCAAATCATTACAGTGGAAATACTGAGGTCTTGGGAGACACCATAAAATCAATAGTGCAGTATATTTATACATCCAAAGGTGATATTCTACCCCCAATAAAACTTTTCCTTTATGCAAAGAATACTGGCAGCAAGGTAAATTGAATTATCTATAAAAATATTATGTTTCTCTTTTACTGTTGCTAAAAAATATTTTAGGCTATAATGCTGTTAGAAAATGCTATCCTGTTGTACGTCATCAACATAAGGCTTTACTTTTCTGTGGAAATTTAGAAGCATTGGGATTGTTTGATCCTAAAAAATTGCTGAGCTCACAGATAATATTGCAGAATATTGACACTACTTCATATTCACACCAGTATGTACGAGAGTTATAGTTAATCCAAAATACCACAAGCACTTGCTATCTATTTTCTTATTAAGAATAACAATTCTTATGGGAATGAGGAATTATCTCCTTGTTGTTTGTGTTAGCTATTACATGATTCAATCTCAAAGCTAAGTTTAAAGAGGGTTGAGTATATGGATCACTAGCATTTCTAAACAGTGAGAGGCCCTGAGAACATATATGTAACTTCAGAGGCTGAGCTCTGAAAATGGCTGCTGAAAACCAGGAAAAGAAAGTCCATTAGATTCTTATCTTTAATTCACTCCTAACAAAAAAATGGAACTAGAGCTTTGTCTTCAATGGTAGGGCACTAACTTTGAGCATAAATACTCAGGGATAGCATCCAAGTCCTAAGTTCAAGACCCCAGAGCTGGCACACACAAAATAAAAGAGATAAGATGATGATGGGTGACATAGCTCACTATTCTTCTTATAGATACACTCCATATACACTGTATGACCCAGCAATCCCACTTTTGGGCATTTACCCAAATGTTTACAAACAAGACCACACTAAAGCAACCAGCATGACTATGTTTATTGCTGCATTATTTACCATAGCTAAGATATGGAACCACCCAGATGCCCCTCAGTAGATGAATGGATCCAGAAAATGTGGTATATATACACAATGGAATTCTATGCCTCCATCAGAAAGAATGACATTGCCCAGTTGTTAGGAAATGGAAAGACTTGGAAAAAATTTTATTAAGTGAAGTAAGCCAGGCCCAAAGAAACATAGGTCCCATGGTTTCCCTTATTTGCAATATCTAGTATATATATGAGTCAAGCAGAAAAGGTCAGATAAGGTGATGTTAGGAAAATGAACCCTAAGATATGTATTTAAATGTTTTTTTTCTTTCATGCATTTGTTTCTAAAGCATTTATAAAATTATTTCTTTGTTGCTTTGTATGTCCTTCCCCCACAGTAAAACCCCTGCTTTCACTGTATTTGATGTCAGTATAATTTGTGGAGGGGAAGGGCAAAAACACGTCGTTTAAATAAGGATACAGGTGAACCTGTTGCAACTTACAACTTTTGTGGGGGGGATTAGGTGTGGGGGGGATTGGGTAGGGGGGTGGGGGGAGGCTGGGAAGGGATGGGAGGGGTAAGCAACGGAGGAGGCTACAATGCTTGATAAGAAATGTACTCACTATCTTGCCAATGTAATTGTAACCCCTCTGTACAGTATTTTCACAATAAAAAATAAAAAAAGATACACTCCATATACACTGTATATTCTCATACATAATTCTTAACAAAACTGCTATAAACATGATTGCTATGGAAAGAAGTTTTGATTTATCAAGAGTGCTGAGGCCATACTGACGGAAAAGTTGTTACATAGACTGTAGAGATAGAAGCCCCAAGGCACACACAGTGGGCACTGAAGCCTGAATACATTCCATGCATGGATGCCTCTAAACCCGAGGAAAAACCAGCAAGAAAATCAGCAGAGACAAGAGATAATGCATAAATAAGAACCCATGATAAGTTAATGTAACATACACACACTCACACACGCATAAACTATACATAGACACCCATATATATGTATTATTAATGTATCAGGAATAATAATATTGCATCAATTACAGAGAAATGGATGGACCTGGAAAAAATTCATACTGAGAGAGTTAAATCAGCCTGAGAGAGATGGAGTGCTTGATTTATCTACTATATGCAAATTATATTTAAAATATAAACACATATTAAAACATGCATAGGAGTATATACACAGTCAAACTGAAAAAGCCTGGTTTGCATGGTATAACTCCTTGAACATTTAACAAGCAGTTCAGCAAAGTGAATACTAGGAAGCTGAAAGCTGGCTGGTCTGAGCCAGGGTACAATCTAAGGGGAGGCGCGGTCATGTGGAGAGAGGAATGTGGAGGGTATGAAGTCTATGAGCCATGCAGCATCCACAGTTCTCCTGTACTCCTGCTCCTCCCTTACCTCATTAGAAAAAGAAAAATGAGCTTAGCTTTCCATTTTTCTGTCCTATAATGGTCAAGGACCTGCAACTTTTGGTCAGTACTTTTCAAAATGCATGACTGATGCTAAGAATTTTACATTTGGTTAGAAATAACAATGGACAAGTCTACCAACTTGTTGAAGAGTCTCAGTAGTGACAACACATCTGGAAGTGTTGTATAGAGCAAAAACCAAGTTTAAATACACATTTCCTGGAAAATACAGAATACCCTAAATTCCAAAACTTCCCAACCTGTCACTAATCTGACAATCAAGAAATTTACTCTTTCTTTGACTTATGTAATTGTAACCCTTCTGTACATCTACCTTAGAATAGCAACAAAAATGTTTAAAAATGAATACCATGTTTGAATAATGTTCAAGTTGTTTACTTTAATACTTCTCAACCATAGCTGAACATTGAAAGCAGGTAGGTTTGTATTTTAAGTAGCAATATTTGATCGCTAACAAATGCAACTAAATCACAATTGCCTATGTGGCCTCTGGAAAGAGGGACATGTGTACAGGTCATTCTACTTTTATCTCTATCATCAGGACAAAGTCTAATCAGAAGGGAGATTAAAGTAAACTTCTACCTAATTCATGAGTAAAGCAATAAAGAGGCACACCTACAGTCTCAGGGAGCATTATAAAAGGTCTGCCCTGCAAGCTCACAGTACTCCCAGAAGACAAGAAGGCCTCAATGGGTCCAGTAGTTGTCTTGGTGCTGGGTCTTTCCTGTCTGCTTCTCTTTTCAATATGGAGACAGAACTCTGGGAGAAGGAAGCTCCCTCCAGGTCCCATTCCTTTCCCAATTATTGGGAATATTCTGCAGATAGACATTAAAGACATCACTAAATCTTTAACCAAGGTAAGTGCTCTTCATGTTTGCCCAATGGTCTCTGACAGATACAAATGAATATTTATTTATTTCAAATGTAGTGCTGAAGGTAGAATAGCATGATTTGTTATCATAAAACAAAATCCTTGTATAAAGTGTTACATGCTTGTGACTTTTCAAGTTTGTATTTCAGTCATGGAATGAAGTAATGTATTATGGGAGTGGGTTACTGTCTATTTTAGTCTCAGCCACAAAATTGCAAATGTTATGTATAGTTCTCCCCATCATAGTTAGACAGTCAAGTTTATGATTTTTTTCCTGCAGATTCTTTGAAAGGAAAGTTCTGTGATTAAATGGTCAATTCAAAAAGTCATATAGCATATTAGACACTGATTTTTTTTTAGAATCATTATGAAAGTTAACTTCTCTGAGAAGCTGTGAGTGATTGATAGGTAATATCTGTCAGGATGAGAGAACATAAAGACATGAGACCATTTAGGGGAACACTGACGGTATCAGAGTCCTCCTGGATTTTTGCATAAAACTTTTGTCTAGGGCTAAGAATGTTGCTAGTTGAGAAATTGTTTTTGAAGATGATTCATGTACTGGGGCAGCCTCTGTGGGGCACACCCTGTGTTTCTAATACCAATAGATCCCAACTATACTTGCCTGTACCAGCACCTGTGCTGACTAAAAACTGCCGGTTTTCCTTGTTTGTCAAAGGAAGTAAGATTCTCACGAATAAATGCTTCAGAAGTTATCTGAAAGCAATAATCTGCCACTGGTTTGGTGTACAAATGAGAATTAAACATATCTCAAGCATGGAGTGTTGAATAAGCAGAGTTCAACTACAAATTGTCTATTCATTATCAGTGG
>NW_012267520.1:104582-104899 GCF_000151885.1 Dipodomys ordii
ATGAATTTAGATCCCACAGCCCTCTGCTTTGTTCTTGGTGAATCATGACAAGCTTGTGTGTGTTTTGATGTGAAGATGAGTTATAATGGAGTATCAACTCCCTGCTCCAGAGCATGGCACAGTGCAGGCCATCTCTAAATGACAGCTGTAACAAGCCTCCTCTGTAACATATGATCTTTACTAATATTTTAAGTTGTTTGCCAAAATAAAGAAGCATAAAAACACAAAGATGATGTCAGTTTTGCTCAGGCTCACTCTGAAGAACAAATAATGACTTCTTTCACTAGTATTTTTTTTCTTTTCATTTTCCAGTTCTC
>NW_012267520.1:106517-106883 GCF_000151885.1 Dipodomys ordii
TAATTATGTGCTCTATCATGAATCTGTGAAATACACACTTTGATTTAATGACTCCATTAGCTATATTTCAACTATTATGATCAGTTCTTTACCCATCTTCTTTTAGTGTATTCTAGCTCAATTTTCAATTTTGTCTATTGTTATACCAAAATTCGGGGACCCCCAGAAGACCACCAGAGACCACGATCAATGTAAGTAACAAAGAGCGTGTTTATTGCAAGCTCGAGCTTGGTCCTCCGTGCACACGGTAACTGGTGAAGCTAAGAGGCCGTGAGCATAGAATCAGGGCCGTTTTTATAATATTGAACAAACAACTTTAAGGAACTTTTACATAAGAAATTACATGATTGGTTAACATTTACATTT
>NW_012267521.1:0-968 GCF_000151885.1 Dipodomys ordii
CACATCTTGCCCGTAACAACAAACACATTTTCAGTGTTAAAGGCTGGAGCAAAATGTACCAAGCAAACGGCCCCCATAAACAGGTGGGAGTTGCAATCCTAATATCAGATAAAATAGACTTCAAATTAAAATTCGTGAGAGGAGATAAAGAATGTCGCTACATACTAATGAATGGATCTCTCCTTCAGGAGGATATTACAATTCTAAGTATGTATTCACCAAACAATGGAGCACCCAAATTTATCAAAGAAACACTACTTTCCCTCAAATCCCATATAGATCCAAAGACATTAATTGTTGGGGATTTTAACACACCACTCTCCCCACTAGATAGATCAACTCAGCAAAAACTCAACAGAGAAACCACAGATCTAAACAGCTGCATAGATCACCTAGACTTAACAGACATCTACCGAACATTTCACCCAGCAGCATCAGTATACACGATCTTCTCAGCAGCACATGGAACGTTTTCCAAAATAGACCACATTTTAGGTCTCAAAGCCAACTTGTCCAAATTCAGAAATGTTGAAGTTTTACCTTGCATTCTCTGACCACAAGGGAATAAAATTAGAACTCAACAACAAAAGCCACCAAAGAAAGTCCAGTAACACATGGAGGCTGAACAACATACTGCTGAATCACAAGTGGATCATGGAAGAGATTAGAAAGGAAATTAAAATGTTCATGGTATTCAACAAAAATGAGCACACAAATTACCAGCTTCTCTGGGACACAGCAAAGCAGTACTCAGAGGCAAGTTTATAGCTCTGAGCTCCTACATCAACTAATTGGAGAGATCTGAAACCAACAATTTAACGAGACATCTGAACCTCCTTGAAAAAGAGAAGCAAGATAAACCCCAATCCAGTAGATGGAAAGAAATAATAAAAATTAACTCAGAATTAAATGAATTAGAATCCAAAAAAACTATAGAAAGAATCAACAAAACAAAGAGTTGGTTCTTC
>NW_012267521.1:6748-7095 GCF_000151885.1 Dipodomys ordii
TCAATGGCTTTTCTGTATGCCAACTATGAGAAAAGTGTGGCTTAAATTAGGAAAGTAACTCTATTTGTAATAACCCCTCAAAAAATAAAAACCTAGGAATTAACCAAAGAAGTGAAGGACCTCTATGATGAAAACTTTAAAATCTTGAAATAGGAAATCCAAACCGAACTTAGAAAATGGCAAAACCTCCCATGCTCCTGGACTGGAAAGATTAACATCGTGAAAATGGCAATACTTCCCAAGGCTATCCATAAATTCAATGTGATACCTATCAAAATTCCAACCTCATTCTTCAAGGAAATAGAAGAGGCAATCCAAAAATTCATATAGAACAATAAAAGACCCCG
>NW_012267521.1:7802-32153 GCF_000151885.1 Dipodomys ordii
CAATCCAAAAATTCATATAGAACAATAAAAGACCCCGAAAAGCCAAAACACCCCTCAACGGAAAGAACACTGCTGGAGGAATATCAATACCAAATTTCAAACTCTACTATAAAGGCATAGTAATCAAAACAGCATGGTATTGGCACAAGAATATACCTCAGGACCAATGGACTAGAATTGAAAACCCAGAAAAGAACCTACAAACCTATAGCCAACTAATCTTCGATAAGGGAGCTAAAATAATAGAATGGAAGAAAGCCAGTCTGTTCAGTAAATGGTGCTGGCAAAATTGGTTAACTACTTGTAGAAAACTAAAACTACATGCTTATATATCACCCTGCACTAGAATCAACTCCAAATGGATCAAAGACCTGGGAGTCAAAGCAGACACTCTGAAAACATTACAGGATGGAATAGGAGAAACCCTAGGCCTTGTTGGCTCAGGCCGAAATTTTCTTAATAGAGACCCGGAAACACAACAAATCACAGAAAGGTTGGGCTAATGGGATTGCATGAAGTTGCAGAGTTTCTGCATGGCAAAGGACATAGCTAGCAAGATCAATAGAAAGCCCACAGATTGGGAAAAGATCTTCACTAGCCATACAACGGACAAGGGTCTCATATCTAAAATATACTTGGAGCTCAAAAAATTATATCCCCCAACAACAAATCCTCAAAGAAACAACTGCCCAATAAATAAGTGGGTGAAAGACTTAAAGAGAAACTTCTCTGAAGAAGAAAGAAGGATGGCCAATAGACACATGAAGAAATGTTCAACCTCCCTAGCCATAAAAGAAATGCAAATCAAAACACCATTGAGATACCACTTCACCCCAGCTAGAATGGCTATAATCAAGAACTCTAACAACAACAGATGCTGGAGGGGATGTGGACAGAAGGGAACTTTACTTCATTGTTGGTGGGAGTGTAAACTTGTTCAACCACTTTGGAAAGCAGTATGGAGGTTCCTGAAAAGACTTCACATAGAACTCCCCTATGACCCAGCAATCCCACTTTTGGGCATTTACCCAAATGTTTACAAGCAAGACCCCACTAAAGCTACTAGCACAACTATGTTTATTGCAGCATTATTTACCATAGCTAAGATATGGAACCAACAACCCAGATGCCCCTCAGTAGATGAATGGATCAAGAAAATGTGGTATATATACACAATGGAATTCTATGTCCCCGTCAGAAAGAATGGCATTTCCCCATTTGTTAGGAAATGGAAAGGCTTGGAAAAAATTATATTAAGTGAAGTAAGCCAGGCCCAAAGAAACACAGGTTCCCATGGTTTCCTTTATGTATGAGTAAAGCAGGAAAGGTCAGATAATGTGATGTTAGGAAAATGAACCCTTAGATAAGTATTTAAATGATTTTCTTTCATGCATTTGTTTCTCACTCATTTATAAGATTATTTCTTTGTAGCTTTGTATGTCCCTCCCCCACAGTACAACCCCTGCTTTCACTATATTTGATGTCGGTATAATTTGTTGAGGAGATGGGTGAAAACAAGTCGGTTAGGGATACAGGTGGACCAGATGCAACTAGGAGAAGTACAAGTTGTCATGTCAAAAATGAACTTTACAACTTCGATGGGCGGAGGGGGGGGCGGGGGAGAGTGGGATTGGGCGAACGGTGGGCAGGGGGAAGTCTGGGAAGGGATGTGAAGGGTAAACAAAGGAGCAGGCTGCAATGCTTGATAAGAAATGTACTCATTATCTTGCCCTTGTAATTGTAACCCCTCTTTACAATATGTTCACAAAAAATTAAAATTAAAAAACTCCACTTCCTGCAAAAATAAAAATAAAAATAAACCAAAATAAAAAGCAACCTAAAATAGGCACTGAGAGACAGAAAGTGGGGGTCTATATCTGTGATCCAGATACTGAAAGGTGGTAGATGTGGGAGACTGCCGATGTCAGGGCATGTCTGGTCTTCTGTATAACAGCCAACCTCACAAAAAAACATGTAAATATTAAAATACATATTTAAACATGTCTGAAGTATTGAAATGTGTCACTGAGTAGAACTCATGTTAATGCCTCATGTGGAGGAGCATATTACCTGTGAAGAAAAAATGTACTGGACACCACTAATCAAACAAAAAACCAGGCTTCAACGATGCTTCAAGTCTTCCTAGGCCATATGTGGAGTATCATATTCAGAAAACAAATACTGAATGAAAGGTACATGCATACATGCACACATACATGGATAATACTATGTATGCTTATTCAGAAACCACAGGATAAGTGAGCAAGCAAAGCAAAGGAAATCGTCTCCTGGAGATCACAGTGATGGCCATAAAGGAAAAATAAAAAGATTTTTACCAATATCCCCTCTAGTGGTTGAGAAACAGAGGCAGGCATGTGTGATCAAGGTAAGTGGAGTCATGTGTGGAGGTTGGATAGCTCAGGACTGTAGAGGGTATAGTAGCAATACCCTGTCTCACAAAACAAACAACTTTTCCATCAGTTATCTATACAATCATTTAGTCACACAGTCAAATAAAAGTCTAGGTAAAGATGAAAATGGAACAATTCCAACGAATAACATTGAAACTCAGTTTCTGAGGATGGGGAGATGTGGGGGGAAAACAACCAACAATCAAACAACTACAAAAAGGGCAGGCTAGGATACTTCAAGAAATAGACAATCATTGAAATAAACACTGAGCTAGTCAGAAATACATGCTTAAAAAGTTGCTACGTAGAGCTACAGGTAAAAAACAAGCAATATAAGTAGTAAAGAAAAAAATGGATTACTATTCAAGTAAAAATTGTCCTGGAGTTCAAATCCCAGTGCAGACCCCAAATGAGAATTGAGAAGGACTCATTACAAGCCATTTCCCTGTGTCCCCACTGGTGGCCCTTAGGTGGTTTACAGATCCTGGGAGGCAGTGGCAACAGGCTGGAAGTTTCCTGCTCTGACTGTGGCAGGGAGGGACACCTTGGCTCAGAAAATAAAGACAAAACAAACACAACAATAAGAAATATACGTGAATACAGAAACACATGTACATACATACACAGGGTCACATCACATAAATAATAGACAATAGGATATATGTAAATAAGTCACTAAATTTGAAACTGGAGTCACAGGTAAGTCCCCTAGTTAAAAAGACACATATAATATGAAGGAAAGGATATATATCACCACAGCAAATACAGGAAACTTTAGCCAAAACTTTGAATCTTCTACTCAAAAGAGAAACTCTTGCACAATCAAGCTGAGCAGAAAATTCCTTGAGATTCCCATTAGGAGTGTATGTATTTAAAAAACATAGCCTGAAAGTATGGTTCAAGTATAGGTATGCGAAATGACTGATGTAGCAAGGACAGTTCTACCTCAGAGATCACATACAAGTGGAGATGAGAAAAAAAATAACAGTCAGGTGATTACTGGTTTCTGGTAGGCGATTTCTGGTATGGCTACATGCTGTCCTTCATGAAGAGGAGCGGGAGGGGCTGTTCGCAGGGTAGACCCAATGATGTGTATATCTGGCATCAATATTTCTTCCCAGGTTCTGTGTGAGAATGTGTATTTCCCCATGTGTCTTGTGCACCTGTGCATGGTCAGTTCACCTGTGGGTGTGAGCCAGAGCCTGCCGGCAACAAAAGGGAATCCTGAATTAGGGGGTGACGATGAGGGGGAAAAAGACACTAGAAAAAGGATGGTGTCGGGAGGTCTGCAGCCCCGTTTATTTTTAACTTTCCCTAATATATACTATTAGAATTCTAGAGGTAACATAAGGTTACAATAATAAAAAAAAAAACAAGGAAAACCAAGTGAAAACAGAGTGCAGTAAAAACAAGACAAGGTCAACTGGTAGAAAGTAAAACAAACTCTGCAGACATAGCAAAGCAATCCTGGGCACCTGGTGTTATTTAAGTAAGCCAGTTTCTTGTATGTGCCTTCAAGTGAGCACAGGAATCAAGATGACCTTTGAGCTTTACTATTGGCTCCCAACAGGTGTGCATATATGCAAATGTGTTCACACAGGTATCATGTGTTGTCTGTGACATTACAAGAAGGGGTTTGGGGTCAGCAGGTCCTAGCTATCTTGGGCTCCCGCTACAGTGTGCTGTCACTGGTAGGAAAATGGAGGAGAAAGAAGTAGGCTGGACTTGATCTTCCACAGAGGTGTTTAGGCAAGGTGACTTGAAATTGGATAGGAAGAAGAGAGCACAAGCTCCTGGAGTCTCTTCTTAGAAAGGCATTAATTCCATCATGAGGGCTTTACCCATAGGTGGATGGTGATGCCTCTGAAAATGGACAGTTCTTGATCTCCACACCCAGGTTTCCAGGAGCTGCTCCAAGGGTTCAGCATTAAGTGGCTCATGTCAGGAACTCAAGGATCCCTGCTAGTGTCCCAGATGTTCTAGGAATGTAGGCATAGTTTCCTGACTAAAACAGTTCTATTAGAAAAAGATCGCTCTCGCCTAGAGATGACCGGCTTACAATCTACTGCAAGTGTAGCCTTTGCCACCATATTCACTGTGTGTCACTCCTGGTCTCAAGGACCAAGATAGCTGTGCTGACTCTTTGGTAGTGTTTTGATGCCATCTCAGATGAAATATGTGTTTCTGATTGGATCCACTGAGATCCTGCTTGGGGCTAAGATGAACTGAATTATGCAATATGTCTCCACCCTCCTCCTCCTGGGGCACTTGCTTTCTTGTTTCTAACTACACTTAGTGTGTCACGTGATCCTTTCTTGCTTTGGACTTGGATCCCTTCTTCTGTGTGACTCAGTCACACATAAGTCTGCTGGTGACCCAGATATCTTCTCTATGCTACTCACTGGCTTGGATCCAACTTGCCAGCTCCTGCTGGAGGGAGCAGCCATCCTTCTCCGCCCATCTCTTTGCTCCTAAGGAATCCACTCTTTGGAATTTTACACCTATCTCACACAAAATGTAATCCAAGGGTGGCCTCCTCTGCTCATGAAGACCTTTCCCCTGAAGCCACATCACTGCCGAGCCTCCTCAGGTGCTTCCTCTCTGCTCTTTTGGATTCAGTGAGTGGAAACTGCCTGTGCTGTGGGAGATACCCATGGATAGGTGACAGACATACTGGGTGAAACAGAGGCACCAAGAGGCGTTGGGAAGTGAGCACTGTGCCAGCCCTCTAGGCCGATAGATCTGCAATTTAAAAGAACCCCCAAAGATGTTTGTTTCCATCTCTGGACAAGACTCTGTGTAGATGATGCCGGCAGCAACTTTGCTTCATTTCCAGACATGGGACAGGTGGCAGACACAGACGTGTGAGGAGCCCTCACAGGTTCAGTCCCAGACTGCCCCTGTCATACAGCATGACCGAATTATGAACTGCCAGGTCATGTTGTCCAACTTCAAGACAGCACTCAGATCAGACCTTCTCTGCCTCAGTGCCGCCAAAATGGCCCAAGGTTCTCCATATTCAGGTCTCTGTGTCCCTCTCCTAGGTCTGTGCTTGCGGGGCTGACCTGTTCAGGATATTCTATATGATATCCCGGTCTCTTCTCGTTCTCTTTTCCTCTGGTGCAGTCCCTTGAACTGTGTTCCTCCATCCTCAAGCCCTGGACACGTGGTTTATCCTACCCACATGCATGAGAAACCTGAACGTCAGTCACTAGTCAGAAAACAGTTCAGGATCTGACTCTGGGCTCCCATTGCATGCTTCTGGCAGATTTTGCTCTTCCTTGTGCCCTAAGGGAAAGTCTTTTGTTCTCATTTCTGTACTTCAGATACAAGTCCAATCCAAGTCTGTCTTAGCTCCACCTCCCAGCTAACCTAAAATAAAGCCAGTTTGCTGTCTAAAATGCCTTTTTAACTATCGTGGTGGTGGACCCATCAGGAGGGGAGGGGAATGTTGTCCTCAGGAAATATCTGTCAACCTTCCTCTAGCAGTCAACACCATAATGGCTGCCTCTTCCAGGGCAGTAGAACAGCAGGGAGGAGGTGTGAGCATCTTGTTACCCCTAGGGAGTTGTGCCAGCCAGTGGTGGAGAGGTCTAGTGCTCTACATGACACTTGTAGCAGTTGTTTTTGTGCATAAGTCTATCGAGCATGGGGCAAAAATTTGATTTGCCCTGGAATTCCACAATCAACTGATAGCTAGTGTGGGTGATTCTTTTTTTTAATTATATTTGATTGTAAAGATGCTGAACAGAGGGTTTACTGTTACATGAGTAAGGCAATGAGTACATTACTTGTTGATCACTGTTACCCCTTCCCTTGTTGTTTTTCCACTATCCCTTCTCTCCCCTAGCTCCCACACTCTTCCCCACCCATACGCCTCTACCCCCACTCTCTACCCCCCAGGAAAGTTGTGAAATTTGTTTCCAATATACTGTCCTGTGAATGAATATCATTGTTGCAATGGGTCATCCTGTGTCCTTATTTCACTGTTTTGTTATTCACTTTCCCCTCCCCAGATTAGACAAATGTATATACAAAATGCAGGGCACCGAATTTAAGTACAGTGACAACAGCAGATATACCCTAGGGGGAAGAACATACAAAGGAAACAATAACAATCACATAGTACAGTTAAAACAAGAACAACAAAGACAGCTCTTGTGTTGAGATCTTGTGGTTCGTTCCACTTATATGGTCATATGTACAAAGTCTTTCAGCTTTTCAGCTGTTCTAATAATATTATCCTACACTTATACTAGTTACTACAAATAAGGAAAACCATGGGACATATGTTTCTTTGGGTCTGTCTTACTTCACTTAATATGATTTGTTCCAAGTCTTTCCATATCCTCACAAATGGGGAGTTGTTTTTATTCTGATGGAAGCATAGAATTCCATTGTATATATGTACCGCATTTTCTTGATCCATTCATCTACTGAGAAATATCTGGATTGGTCCATATCTTAGTTATGGTGTATAATGCTGTGATAAACATAGATGTGCTGGTAGCCTTAGTATGGCCTTGTTTGCTGGTTCACAGGACAGTTCTAGGTGAAGACATTTGAGAAACCTCCATACTGCCTTCCAGAGTGGTTGAACACGTTTACCGTCCCACCAACAATGAAGTAGGCTTCCATGTTGGCAATATCCCCTCCAGCATCTGTTATTAGAGTTCTTGATTGTAGCAATTCTAACTGGGGTGAGGTAGAATCTCAATGTTGTTTTGATTTCCATTGCTTTATGGTCAGAGAAATTTCTTCTTATGGCTTGAGAATTTTCTTCATGTGTCTATTGGACATTCTTATTTCCTCTTCAGAGAAGTATTGCTTTAAATCTTTAGCCCACTTGTTGATGGGGCAGTTGTTTCTTTGAGGATTTGTTGTTGTGGGATTTAGGATTTTGAGTTCTGATTATATTTTACTAATGAGACCCTTGTCTGTTGTATAGCTATTGAAGATCTTCGCCCAGTCTGTGGGCTTTCTATTGATCTTAATAGCTACATCCGTGGCTATGCAGAAGCTCTGCAGTTTCATGCAATCCTATTTGTCCAACCTTTCTTTGATTTGTTGTGGGTCTTTGTTGTTTGGGTCTTTATTAAGCAATTTTTGGATTCCAGATAAAGATGGCAAAGAAGAAGCTGGGGGTTAACCAAGCTCTCACATGGAAAGCAATTTTAGAGTTCCAGTGAAAAGTCCCAGGCTAGAGAATCACACCAAGTGTGCCATCATAGTACAGAGAGTTTGGCCAGAGAGGAGAAATCCAGGCATCTTGATTAAGGAGACCTATTTGAGCACTTGCCAGTGTCCACTGCTGCCATGGCCACCATATGAACAGAAAAGAGACCAGGAGAAAGGCGCCAGAGGCAGTGTGTGAACGGATTCTTCTCACCACATGCAAGAACTGACAAGGAGGAGGAATCTTCATCCTGCTCACCACAGACATTCCCAGACCATGGACAGCCAGAAACCAAGGGATATGTGTGAGTACCCCAAGACATCCTCAGTCCTTTTCACTGAGCAGCGGTGGTAAGGTAGCCCCTCCCCAACACCTGAGAAGAACTCCATTCTTACTACTGACAAAGACCTGGAGAGAGCAGCTAGCCTGCAACTCAGGCCTTAGAAGAAAACAATCGGAGCCATTCAACAGGTCACAGGAACCTGTCCTACCTGACTCCACCCAGGCAAAAGTTGCCCTTCCCAGGCAGTTGCAACTCTCCCAGGAAGAGGGAGCTCCACCCATAGAGGAGTGTTGTTCTTCTCTGGGTACAGGGAGTCAAACGCTGCCCCTCCTCCCTGCAGCCTTGGCAACAGACCCAGCAGCAGGAGGGGTAAGAGAAAAACAATTGAAACTCAGTAAACATAAATCCTGAGAATGGCTCCAGGATTGGCTGTGTGAGTGTCTCAGGAGCTAGCCCTTTAGGGAAAAGCTACTGATTGCTGACAGGCCTTAATCCTACCCACAACCTACCCCTATCACAGCAACTCCAAGCTAGATGAAACAACCCTCTCCCTCTATTGTGATACTGGAAGCAGATCTCCCTCCCACTGAACTAGCCTGGGAGGAGGGCCATAACATTCTGGGTAGGACAGATCTTCTTTCTGCCTGCTCAAACAAACTGACTTAAGAAATTAATCAAGCCATGGGAAAAGCCATACACCACAAGCAAACCAGAGACTCCACCAAGTGACCAGTTAGAGACACAGGCCACACACAAAATTACCCCCGCTCCCCAAAAAATCAAAGAACTCTTTTTTCTATCAAATTTTTTTTAAATTAAAAAAAAGTTTTCTTTTTTTCATCATTTTTATTTTAGGTGTGTGTGTGTATGTGTATGTGTGTGTGTGTTCTTTTTTTTAAACTCTTTTTACTCTTTTTCCTTTTGGTCTTTTTTGGATTATTTTTGCATGACTTAATTGCTGTTCAACTCATCTCTTATTATTAGACTTTATACTTCATTGTGTGCATACCTAATTTAGAAACTGTTTACTCAATTCACAAACTCTCAGCCTTAACTCCTTTAATAGTAGTATTGTTTCTTTATACTGTAATAACCCAGGAGGCCCTGGGGCAAAATAGTTTTTTTTTTTTTGGTCGGCCGTGGGGCTTGAACTCTGGGCCTGGGCGCTGTCCCTCAGCTCTTCAGCTCAGGCCGAGCGCTCTACCACTTGAGCTACAGCGCCACTTCCGGTTTTCTGGTGGTTTATTGGAGATAGAGTCTCACGGTCTCTCCTGCCCGGGCTGGCTTTGAACCGCGATCCTCAAATCTCAGCCTCCTGAGTAGCTAGGATTACAGGCGTGAGCCACCAGCGCCCGGGAATGGGGCAAAATAGTTATCCTGGCCCCATGGCCAGTCCTGAGGGAGGGGGCAGGCCAAGAGGTAAGACTCATGTCTCCAGAGGGCCACCGGATCTAGCAGGGATGCCCCTCATGGCCGTGCTGTCGGAGAGGAGTTCCATGCCACCGAAAGGCTTCACAGCATGTTGATTGTGGCGCATGCCTTGCCGCCAAAATGGGGCAGGGCATGCTGCTGAAAGGGGTGGAGTATGCTACTGGAGCAGTAGGGTGTCTAGCCCCACGTGGCGAGCTGTCAGCAAGTGATTGGACACTGGGCTACTTGGAAGCAGAGCGTGAATGACAATTGGAAAACTGTTCATTGAAACCGGTCAGGGGAAAAACCATTAGAAAAAAAATAGTGCTTAGGAAGGAGAGCAATAGGAATGGAGGGAGCCACAGCAGGAGGAGAAAGCTGGCTGGAGTAGATCAGGTCAGGACTGTGGAGGACAGGGCAACCCTTGAGAGTCATTTGGGGTTTCTCGAGGCATGTTTTTGGGGCCTACTCGAAGGGCCATTTGGGACCTCCTCTGGAGGTCATTTGGGACCCCCTTTGAGAGGTCATTTGGAGCTTCTCGAGGAAGCTATTCAAGGCCTCCTTGAAGGGCCATTTGCAAACTCCTCTGGAGGTAATTTTTGGTTCCTCAAAGGGACCATTTTTGGACCTCCTCTGAAATTCATTCAGGACCTTCTGCTGGAAAGACCTGTGGAGAGGAACCTCCAAGAGCAGAGCAGGGCAGGCCTGTGGAGAGTGGAGAGGACTGCGTTTGGGGGAGGAAGGGAAGAAAGGAAAAAGCCTTCCCCTTTGGAGGTTTGAAGCTTTGGAGCTTTGGACGTCAAAGGTTTGGAAGTTTGTAGACCAACTAATTGGTGGTTTGCAGACCAACTAATAAAGGTCAGGGGCTCAGGACTGCGTATTGGAGGTTTGGAGGTTTGGTGGTTGTGGTTGCTCTTGGTACTGGGTACTTAGACCAGGACAAGGTAGTCTCAAGACACCTTTCTGGTGTAAATGGTGTGAATAAACTTCTTTTGTTCACCTCTCACTATGCCTTGATGGGTTGTCTCACTCTCTGGAGGTCATAAGTTTTGAAGGCCCAGGGAGATAATCCATCTGGACTGCATCAGGCCTTGGCCTTGGGAAAAACCCCTCATAGGTGAGTATCTCAGCTCTCAGGAGTGAGAGCCTCCCTAGAGTGTTTGTTTCTCAAGGACCAATGTGGACAAGAGTCATTTGGGAACGCTTTAAGGATGAGTCTGTAAAAGCTTGCCAGCCTGTTTTTTGAATCTCCTCCAGAGGCCATCTGGAGCCTCCTCAAGACGCCATCTGGGCCTACCTCTAGAGGTCATCTGGGAGATGTGGTACATGTGGCTATTTGTCTGTGTGTGGTTGCTGATCATTCTGTGTCTTGTACACACCGCTGCTTACTACTTTTTTCTAGGATAGGAGAACAATGTCCTAAAGTTCTTATAAGTGAAACTGTAAAACATATTCTCCCCCAGTGTTACAGGATCCCCCGGAGGAAGATCCACTGGTGTACTCTTCCTCCTATTCTGTGCCATCAGCACCTCCAATGTTAATGCCCCTCCATACCAAAAGTGGTTCCTTGCACCAGCCTGAGGTGATACAAGTTGGTACAGTCCCTTTATTACGCTTGAGACAGGCGCATGGGGGAGATGGTGGGGAAGTCCCCATTGTAGTGTATATGTTCCCTTTACAACTAGTGACCTGTATAACTGGAAACAGCAAAATCTGTCTTTTTCTGAAACACCCCAGGGGCTCATGAGAGACAGTATTAGAGACAGTATTTTTCACACACCAGCTCACCTGCAATGATTGTCAGCAACTTTTACAGGTGCTTTTCACCTGGGAGGAAAGGGAGCAAATCTAGCACAGTGCCTTGAAGGCAGTCCTTGGACCACATGATTTACCCACTGATGACCCAGTCCGTTTGAAGGAAGTCTTTCCCCTGAGTCGCCCAAACTGTGATTACAACAGTGATCCAGGTAAGGAGGCACTCATCAATTATCACTAGACTGTTAGCAGGGATACAGGAAGTGATTAGGAAACCAAATAATTTATCTAAGGTAAGTGAGACAGTACAGCTTCCCAGTGAGTCTCCTGCTGCTTTTGCTATAACGTCTCTTGGAAGCCCATAGGACCTATAAACCTATAGATCCTGAGGGCCCAGAGAATCAAAGAGTCCTAAATATACCATTCATTATCCAGTTAACACCAGATATTAGAAGAAAGCTTCAAAAGTTAGGAGGTTTTGAGGGAAAGATTTTATCTGAGTTGGTAGCTATTGCCCAGTGGGTGTTTGATAACAGATATACCCAGGAAGAAAAACAGGTTAAAAAGGGGGTTCTAGTTTTGGTAGCATCACCAGGACGGGAACCAGAAACTCTCAGCAAAGACAGTATAATTCATTTGCAAATGGCAGTAGGGAGCCTCTAGGATTTGACCAGTGTGCTTATTTGCAAGCAAAATGGATACTGGAAAAAAAGAATGTACAAGGAGGAGAAAGATGGAAAATGACAGATTAAGTAAGCATGTTAGCAACCAGGAAACTGTTCAAGAAAAAATGATTTGACACTGGCTTGAAAAAGACTCTGAATCTCCATCATGTGCTAGTTAAAATCCACAAAGAGGTTAAAAGTGCATTGAGGAGTCCAGAGGAAGATGGTGGCGAGAAGCTGGAGTGTAAACAAGGAGCAATCTTCATCGTGCTCACCACAGACATTCCCAGACAGTGGACAGCCAGAAACCAAGGGATATGTGTGAGTACCTCAAGACATCTTCAGTTCATCTCACTGAGCAGTGGTGGTAAGGTAGCCCCTCCCCAACACCTGAGAAGAACTCCATCCTTACTACTGACAAAGACCTGGAGAGAGCAGCTAGCATGCAACTCAGGCCTTGGAAGAGAATAATCGGAGTCATTCAACAGGTCACAGGAACTTGACTTAACCGACTCCACCCAGGGGAAAGTTGCCCTTTTGTATAATGTGTTCATAATAAAAACCATATTAAAAATGAATTCATAGCCGGGCACTGGTGGCTCAAGCCTGTAATCCTATCTACTCAGGAGACTGAGTACTGAGGATCTAGGTTCAAAGCCAGCCCGAGCAGGAAAGACCGTGAGACTCCTATCTCCAATAAACCACCAGAAAACTGGAAGTGACGCTGTGGCTCAAGTGGTAGAGCGTTCGGCTTGAGCTGAAGAGCTGAGGGACAGCACTCAGGCCCAGAGTTCAATCCCCACAACTGACAAAAAAAATGAATTCATTAGCCAACTGGAGAAAACTAAGAGACACTTATCACACGTGAGGAGAAGATTTGAAGACACAGATTAGAAACTTGTAAGACTCTAAGATGAGAACAAAATCCTCAAAATGAACCTGGAAAACCCTCAGAATCAAATGGAATACAAGTACACCAGTCTGGGTGAGTATGAGGCAAAGCTAGGGACCACAGCTCAGAGGCTGAAAAACAAGAAAGAGGAGCTACTAGAAGAAAAGGCCAAACAGACTGACAAGGGACTCACGATATCTGTAATGTGGAAGCAGCATGTCCCAATGGAACAGGTGCAGGTGTCAAAAAAACCCTCTCAATAGCACCATTGAGAACTTAAATGAGGAGCTGAAGAGAAAGTAAAGGTGTTGTGTGAAGGAGCAGTAGTTGGACCACCAAAGGAACTGTTCCGTGACCCTAGAAGCACACTTGGAGGTAAAGAAGGATTTTGAGAAGGAAATTGCATCATAAAAGCGAACTTGAGAGTAAAGGAGGAGGATACAATGGAAGAAGTCTCCAAGCTTCAGACTGAGGTTCAGAGTACTAAACAGGAATTAAAGAAACTAGAGAGCCCTGAGGTTCAGGAAATTTAGGTTGAAGTCTATTTTATCTGATATTAGGATTGAAATGCCCGCCTGTTTATGGGGGCCGTTTGCTTGGTACATTTTGCTCCAGCCTTTAACACTGAAAATGTGTTTGTTGTTACGGGCAAGATGTGAGTCCTGAAGGCAGCAGATAGAAGGATCTTGTTTTTTAATCCAACTAGACAGTCTATGTCGCTTAATTGGAGAGTTAAGTCCGTTTATGTTAAGAGATAGGACTGAGAGTTATTTGGGAATCCCTGCCATGTTATCCACCTTCTTCAGGGTTGCGAACACTGGGTTCTTCCTATGGTTCTTGGATTCTCAGTTTGGGTGCAGTTTCTTGGCCTTTATTGTGGTCTTGTTGGTTTTCTATGTGTAGGACATCTTTAAGAATCTTTTGTAGGGCTGGTTTGGTGGAGATGTATTGTTTCAATTTTTCTTTGCTATGGAAGATGTTTATTTGGCCTTCAGTTATGAAGGAGAGTTTAGCTGGGTACAGTATTCTTGGTTGATAGTTGTTTGTTTTTAGGGCATGGCATACTTCATTCCAGGCTCTTCTTGCTTTGATTGTCTCTGCTGAGAAATCTGAGGTGATTCTGATTGGTTTCCCTTTATAGGTGATTACCCTTTTCTCCTTGACAGCTTTAAGGATCTTTTCCTTGGTCTGAGTTGATCCTGTGTGGATTATAATGTGACAGTGGGATGTCCTATTCTGATCTGGTCTATTTGGAGTTCTAAAAGCTTCTTGTATCTGAATAGGCCTATCTTTTTGGATGTTTGGGAAGTTCTCTGCTAGGATCCTGTTAAACAAATTTCCTAGACAATTAACTTCTGTTTCTAGGTGCTCCTGTACACCCATTATCCTTAGATTAGGCCTTCTGATTGTGTCTTCCAAGTGTTGGATAGATCTATCATATTTCTTGGGCTTGTCTTGGATGGTTGTATGTTCTTTCTCTATAATATCTAGGCTATCTTCAATCCCCGAGATTCGATCTTCTGCATGGTCTAACGTGCTGTCAAGACTTTCTACTTTGTTTTTTATTTCTTTTCCTTCTAATTGGTCAGCTTTGATGGCTTCAATTTCTTTGTTGAAGCTTTGTTTTAGATCTTGTATGGACTTCTTTACTTCCTTAATTTGGTGTTCAGTGTTTATTCTCAAATCACTTAGTTGATTGGTTATGGTTTCCTTGGACTCCCATTCCTTCTGTTGGGTTCCATTCAGGAATCCCTTTGTGGTTTCCCTGACTTCCTTCAGCTCTTTGTTAATGGATCCCATGAATGCCTTTAGTGATCTTTGTGTATTCTCATCCTGCTCTCTCAATTCCTGTATTACTCTTTGCTTAGCTTCCTCCCGTTCTTGGCATTCTTGTGGTTCTCTTTGAGTGTTCTCAGCCTGTTCATGCCATTCCTGCCTTTCTCTTTGAGTATTCTCAAGCTGCTCACGCAAATCCTGTATCAGTTTTTGAGTAGCTTCCTCACGCTCATGATATTCCTGTATAAAACTTTGGATTGCCTCCTCTCTCTCCCTATCACGCTCATTCAGAGTTCTTTGTATATTTTCAATCTTTTCATTTATCATGTTTGCCAGCAGTGTTTGTAGAGCTATTTGAGAACTCTCCTCTGGATTAGTCATTATCTGTTCTATCCCCTGATAATCATGAGTGGGAGTGGAGTTACCCTGACTTGCCATTCTTCTTGTGGTTTTCCGGCTTACTCTGCCCATTTGGGATGAAAGTAACACCAGTTTTGTGCTAGAACACTAACTTAAGGCAAGCATCAACCAAAGTCTGAATTTGCACAGTCAATAGCCTGCAGATACAATCTACTTCAACAGATACCTCTATTCAACATCAAACAACTATATATTAATGGGCTACGAACCGCAAAGAAGAATTTGGTAAACCAGAAATTATTAGGGTTAGGGAGAGATGTGGGTAAAAAATAGGAATAGAGTGATATGGGAAGGTACAGGGAGAGTTAACTTAACTAAGTCCTAGTCTCAAAGCAGGAAATAAGTTAGGTAAGATGAAAGTAGAGAGAGAGAAAACAAGAAAAAAGAGAAAGGGGGAAAAAGACACCAGAAAAAATAGAAAAATAAAAATTAATAATATGCAGATTCAAGAACAATCTATTAAAAGAACGTGAATATAATGAGAGAAGGGGAGGGATATAAAGGAGATGTGAAAAACTTAAAAATAAAAATACTTAAAATAATATATAGGTATAAAGAGGTAGTTCTGCTATTAAGGAATTTAAGTCTCAGAAGTTTTGAATTGAGTAATAAGTTTGTGGATTAAGTGTGTACACAATGGGGGATAGGGTCTAATAGTCAACTACGGGTTTATCTGAGGATGTGCAGAACAACAATTAAGTCCCATAAAGAAGAACAAAAGAGAGGAAAAGGTGAGAAGGATAAGGAAGAAAGAAAAAATGATCAGAAGTTCAGTCGAGCTAAGCAAAAAACAAAAAGAAAAAAATTTTTAAAGAAGAGAAAAAAAAACAAAGAAAAATGCACACATGCATGTATCCCTAAAATAAAGATTATAAGGGGGAAAAGGTTACTAGAAAACAATTTTTTTCAAAAAAAAGGTAAAAATTAAAAAAAGTTTTAGAAAAGAAAAAAAATTTGTAAAAGGTATAAAAAAAAAAGAAGAAGAGGGGGGGAAAAAGTTCTTTGATTTTTTTGGGAGGGTTGGGAAAAATCCTGTATCTCCCTTGTGTCTGTAGTCAGCTTCTGGTTGGAGTCTCTTCTCTGCTTGTGGTCCTTTAGCTTGGTTGGTTTCTTAAATCAGTTTGTTTGGACAGGCAGAAAAATGCTCTGCTTTACACAGGATTTTTCGATTCTCCTCCCAAGTTAGTTCAATGGGAGGGGGGTGTGCTTTGAGTATCACAAAAGAGGAAGGTGGCTTTTTCCTCAAGTTTGGAGATGCTGTGATGAGGCTAGGTTCTGGGTAGAGTTGAGGCCTTTCAGCAAACAGTAGCTTTTCCCGGGGGCTAGTTTGTGAGAAACTCACAGAGCCCAGCCTGGAGCCACTCTCGGGGATTCTGTTTACTGAATTTCAGTTGATTGTCGAGGCTGCTAAAGGGAGGGGCAGCCTCTGGCTCTGATTACCCGATGACAAAAGTCACTCCTAGGGCTGGCGCCCGAACTGGGTGACTTTTCCCTGGGTGGAGCTGAGTCTGGCAGGTCATGCCGTTAAGTTCTTGTGACCTGCTAAGTGACCTTATTTTTCTTCCAAGGCCTGAGTTGGAGCTAGCAGCTCCACCAAGCTTTGTTGGTATCCAAGATGGAGATCTCTGATACTGGGGGGGGGGAAGGGTGGCCTTCCCTCCTCTGCTCCCTGAGAAGGAGTGAGGACGTCAGGCTTCTACTCACGCCGAGTCTTGGTTCCTGGGTCGTCTCTGGTCTGCAAACTGCAGGATGAAGATGTCTGCTCCTTGTCGGGTCTTGCTGGTGTTGAGTAGAATCCACTTGCCCGCCGCGTCTGGCTCTTTCATCCCGGACTCTCTCTGTTTCAGGTATGGCAGTACGGCCACTGCCGCCACCGCTGCCGCCACAGCGGCAGCTGCTGGCAAGAGCTCAGGTCTATCTCCTTGCCTGGATTTTCCCTCTCTGGCCTGTCTCTCTGTTCTGTGATGGCACACTTGGTGTGATTCTCTGGCTTAGGACTGCTCACTGGAACTCTAAAACTGCTTTCTATGTAAGAGCTTGTTTTGCCTCCAGCTTCTCCTCCGCCATCTTCCCGGAACTCCCCTTGGTTTGGTTTCTTATCTCAACTTGGATCTGATCTCTGAGGCTGAACTGTGCTTGCTATCTCAGAGAGTTTGCACCCCTAGATTTGAACCATGCTTTCAGATTGGCTCTTTTGGTAAAATAAACTCCTAGAGGGAATCTCCTGGAGTTTTCTGCCCAAGTTGATTGTGCAGGTCTCTCTGCTGAGTTGAAGTATACTTGTTTGCACTAAACTTTCCTGCTGCTGCTCTGGTGATTTATATCCTTTTTGTCATACTGTTTGTGTCATTTGAGGCATGGGATTTACTGCGTGTTCAATTTCATTTCTAGGGATTCACTTGTGTTTTTCATTTTAAGTATGTATGCATCATGCATCTGAGTGGTCCCTGCATATATATGTACAAGTGTTTCTGTATTCATGTATATTTCTTCTTGACATGTTTGTTTTATCTTTATTTTCTCAGCCAAGGTCCAGCCAACTGTCCAGGCAGCACATCTGCCTCCCATTACCTGGATCATACATGTGGACCTCTGTTCCTCACCCAATGAAGAGTATTTCTTTAAACTGCTGTATTTTTCCTTTATGGTCTTCACTGTGATGTCCACAATATTTTATTTTGCTTTTAATAGTTATTTATCATTTCGCTTGTGGATAAATCTATGTACTTTTGTTGATGTGTGTATGCATGCCTCAATCTTTCGTTTGGCAGTTGTTTTCTGAAAATGCTACTCCATATATAGCCCAGGAAGACTTGAAGCATTTATAGAACCTGGTTTTTTTCTTAGTGTGGTTTCTATTGTGTTTTTGTGCACAGAGACATTCATGTACCATATACATCTCTGCATGGGGGAGTAACATGAATTTTACTCATTGACACACTTACATACTTCATCATTTTAAATATGTATTTCATTATTATTGGGATTTTTTCCTTTGTGAGTCTAGCTGTTGTACAAAAGGCCAGACATGCCCTGAGCTCTGCAGTCTCCCACATTTACCACCTTTCAGTATCAGGGTCACACACATGGACCCACATTTCTGCCTCAGAGTTGTATATTTTAGGTGGCTTTTTGTTTGTTTCTCATCTCAACTTGGATGTGATGTCTGAGGCAGAAGTATGCTTGCTATCTCAGTTAGTTTGCACCTTAGATTGAACCACCAGCAAAATTATGTTCATTTCAGCATCTTTTACCATAGCTAAGATATCGAACCAGTCAAGATACCCCTCAATAGATGAATGGATCAAGAAAGTCTGGTATACATATACAATGGAATACTGACATCCCCCCTTTTGTAAGGAAATGGAAAGACTTGGAAAAATAATATTAAGTGAAGTAAAACAGACTCAAAGAAACATAGGCTCTATGGTTCCCTCATTTATAGTCATTAGTATATGCCTAGGATAATCCTGGCAGAGAATTATGATAGCTCAATAAGCAATGCACATATGACCTTATAAAACAATGCTAATTGACATGAACTACAAAACGTGGAAACAACAGGTCTTTCTTTGGTTGTTGACCATGTTGTTGCCAGTGTACTGTATCTAGTTCTTCTTATTTTATTTCATGTTTCTGGCAATCACTGTCTTTGTGTCTGGTACACCCTGCCTTATTTATCTTATTTGGAGAAGGGAAATAAGGACAAAGGATGACCCACTGCAACAAAGTTACTCCCAAGATGATGCCAGAAATGAACTTTACAACTTTGGGGTGGGGGTTTGAGGAGTAAGGGAGGGAGGGCATAGTGGGAGAACAATAAAAGAATAACAATGTTCAACAAGAAATGTACTCATTGCCTTACTCGTGTAACTGTAACGCCTCTGTACAGCATCTTTACAATAAAAGAAAAAAGAAAAAAAACACTCCTAGTGGAATCTGCTGGACTTTTCTGGCCAGTTGATTTTGCAGTGTTATCTCGTCTTATTAGAAGGATCCAAGGTTGGCCAAGTTTCTCATTCTGCTATGGTAATTTATATTGTTTTCTTCATACTGCACGTGTCTTTTGAACCCTGGGATTTACCTGTGCGTTCACTTCCATTTTTAGTGATTTATTTTTGTAGGTCCTACTTTGTATGTATGTATCATGCATCTGACTCAACCCTGCATATGTATGTACATGTATTTCTGCATTCACATGTATCTTATTGACATGTCTGTTTTGTCATTATTTAATGAGCCAAGATTTCAATTCCTGCCACAGTCAGAGCAGGAAATCTCCAGGCTGTTGTCACAGCCTCCCAGGACCTGGATGCCACCTGGGGGCCACCATCGGGTTCTCACAGAAATGGCTTGTGGTGAGTCCTTCTCAATTCTCATTTGGTGTCTTCACTGAGATTTAACAATTTGGTCCTTCAGTAATTATTTGTTTTGTTTATGCTTATATATCTAGCTCTGTACCAACCATTTTAAGTTAGTTTTTCTGTCTGGTTCAGTATTTGTTTCAAATTTGTTTCAAAGTATATCATATCTAGGGGCTGGGAAGTTGGCTTAGTCGTAGAATGCATGAGGCCGTGGGTTCAAATCTTCAGCCCCTTATAATCAGAAAAAGCCGGAAGTAGTGTTATGGCTCAAGTGGTAGAGTGCTAGCCTTCAGCTGAAGCACTGAGGGCCAGCCCCCTAGCCCAGAGTTCAAGCCCTATGACCATCAAAATATCAAACAACATTGTATTTTGTAATTCATCCCTGGAAGCTGTAATGTATTCTTCCAGAGTACCTGTTTTCTAGCTTTTCCACTTTCTTAGGTTTCCCACTTTCTTAGTTCTGCTTTAATTAAAGTTTTCATTGTAGAAGTCTTTCACTTCTTAAGTTTAGTCTTAGGTACTTTATTTTTGGGGGAAGCTAATACAAGAGGATTTGCTATCCTGATTTCAGTCGTGCTCTTCTCATTGTTGGCATACAGAAAAGCCTTTGACTTTTGAGGGTTACTTTTATACCCTGATACTTTGCCAAAGTTTTGAATCAGCTCAAGTAACTTGGGAGTGGAGTCCATGTGGTTCTTTACATTCAAGATCATGTCATCTGTAAAGAGGGAGAGTTTTACTTCATCTTTCTCTATTTGGATCCCCTTTATGTTTGCATCTTGTCTTATTGCCCTAGCCAAGCTATCTAATACTAAGTTGAAGAGGAGTGTAGAAAGAGCAGACATCCTTGTCTCGTTCCCGAATTTAGAGGAAATGGCTTTAACTTTTTGCCATTACCTATAAAGCTGTCTGTAGGTTTGTCATACACAGTCTTTAAAATATTGAGGAATGTTATATGGATTCCTAGTTTTTCCAGAGGTTTCATCAAAAAGGGGTGTTGAATCTTGTCATATGCTTTTTCTGAATCTATTGAGTTAATTATGTGGTTCTTATCCTTGCTCTTGTTGATGTGATGAATTACATTAATTGATTCGCGTATATTGAACCAGCTTGGCATCCTTGCAATGTATCCTGTTTGATTTTTTTTTGATAAGTTGTAGAAGGCGATTGGCCAAAATTTTGTTCAGAAATTTTCATCAATGCTCATCAAACAATGGGTCTAGGATAAATTTGGGTGTTCCTTTATTTGGTGAGTAGATATTTAAAATCATAATATCCTCCTAAAGGAGAGATCCTTAATTAGTATGTAGCAACCTTCTTTATCTCTTCTCATTGATTTTAATTTGAAGTCTATTTTATCTTATATTAGGATTTCAACTCCCTCCTGTTTATGGGGGCCGTTTGTTTGGAGGATTTTATTCAAGCCTTTCACTTTCAGAATAAGTTTAGTTTTGTGGGCAAAGTGTGTCTCTTGAAGACAGCAGATCATACGATCTTGCTTTTTGATCCAGCTGGACAATCTCTGTTGCTTAATTGCAGAGTTAAAAGTCCATTAATTTTGAGAATTAGGACTGAGCGGTGTCTGTATGTCCATACCTTTTTATCCATTTTGGGGGGGGTGGGGAGGGGATGGAGAGCTGTGCCTTGGCTGTTCTTGTTGTAATTACTTAGTTCTCTTTTGTGGAGCACTTTATTGCCTATATTCTGTTCTTGTTGGTTTTCTATGTGTAGAACGTCTTTTAAGATTTTTTGTAGATCTGGTTTTGTAGCAATATGTTGCTTCTGTTTTCCTTGCTTTGGAAGGTTTTTTTTTATTTGTCCTTCTGCTATGAATGAGAGCTTAGCTGGGTATATTATTCTTGGCTGGTATTTATTTGTCTTTAAGGCATGCCATACCTCTTTCCAGGCCATCTTTGCTTTTATGGTGTTAGCTTGGAAGTCTGAGGTAATTCTGATTGAGTTACCTTTATATGTGATTTTTCCCTTCTTCCTGGCAGCTTTAAGAATTCTTTCCTTAGTAGCCATTGATCTGGTACAGATTAAAGTGTCACAGAGGAATGACCTGTTCTGGTCTATTTGGGGTTCTAAAAGCTTCTTCTATCTGGATGGGCCTGTCCTTTTGTATATCTGGGAAGTTCTCTCCTAGGATTCTGCTGAATATATTTTCTAATCCATTGGCTTCCCTCTCCAGGCCCTCTTGTATACCTATTATTCTCAAGTTAGGCTTTCTGAACGTATCCTGTATTTCCTGCAGTGATCTATCATAATTCTGATTTTGTTATGAATATCTGTGTGTTCATTCTCTATGGAGTCTAAACTGTCTTCTACCTCTGAGATTCTTTCTTCTGCCTCCTCTATTTTGCTTTCAAGGCTTTTTGCTGTTTATCTCCTTTCCCATTTACTGGTCTTTCTTAATGGTGGCCAGTTCTTTATTAAGGAATTCTTTTAAGTCTTGAATTGTGAAAATACCATACTGAGGGGTTACAATTACATGGGCAAGGTAATGAGTGCATTTCTTATCAAGCATTGTTGCCTCCTCCTTGGTTTCCCTTTACCATCCCTTACCATCTCTCCTTCTCCTCCCTCTGATCCTCCCCCCCCAACCAAAGTTGTAAAGTTCGTTTTTGACATAACATCTTGTACATCTCATTGGTACAATGGGTCCACCTGTATCCCTATTTAAACAATTTGTCTCTTCCCTTCCCCTCCACAAATTATACCAACATCAAATACAATGAAAAGAACCATAGGAAGAATCCAGTTGTTGCAGCCCCCACGAAGGTAGATAACATGGTAGAAACTACCAAATACCTCTCAGTCTTAACTCTCAACCTTAACGGACTTAACTCTCCAATTAAGCGACATAGAGTGTCTAGTTGGATTAAAAAGCAAGATCCTTCTATCTGCTGCCTACAGGAGTCACACCTTGCCCATAAAAATAAACACATTTTGAAAGTGAAAGGCTGGAACAAAATCTACCAAGCAAATGGCCCCCATAAACAGAAGGGAGTTGCAACCCTAATATCAGTTATAGTAGACTTCAAAATAAAATTAGTGAGAAGAGATAATGAAGGTCGCTACATACTAATTAAGGGATCTCTCCTTCAGGAAGATATTACAATTCTAAATATCTGTTCGCCAAGTATGTATTTCTGTGTGGATCAGTGTTTGTTTCATTATTTTCATATGTGTCCCTGAAGTCTTAAATCATTCTTCTCTCATGTTTTTTTTTGAGTTGTTTGTTGGTTTCCAGTATATTTTTCTCCCCAGATTACATAAACACATCTCCCCTTCCTCAGTACGTGAGTTTCAGTGTAATTCTTTGGAATTATTCCATTTGTATCCTTACCTAGACTTTTTTGTTTTTGTCTGTCATGGGGCTTTAACTTTGGGCCTGGTCATTGTCTCTGAGCTCTTCAGCTAAAGCGAGTGCTCAAGTGATACTTGAGCCACAGCATCACTTCTGGTTTTCTGGATATTAATTGGAGATTAGAGTCTCACAACCATTCCTGTGCAGGCTGGCTTTGAACCACGATCCTCAGATCTCAGCCTCCTGAGTAGCTAGGATTAAAGGTGTGTGCCACTGCTTCCTGGCCTCTTATGCAGACTTTTAAATGACTGATTGATTGATTGGCTGTATGAGTGACTGATGGACATGTTGTTTGATTTGTGAGAAAGGGTATTGCCATCTTGGCCAGGTGTGACCTGAACTGTCCAGCTTCAACACATGCCTCCTATTAACTTATGGGCCTCTCTTTCCCACCGAATGAAGAGGATTTTGGTAAACCATATCAGTTTTCATTTTTGGTCTTCTCTGTGATCTCCACTAGATAATTTCCTTTGCTCTGGTTATTCACTTATCCTGTGGTTTCTGGAGAAACGTATGTAATTTTACCAATGTGGATGCATATATATTTTGATTTGTAGTTATTTGCTAAAATTGTTACTCGATATATGGCCCAGGAAGACCCAAAACATCTTTGTAGCTTGCTTTTGTTCTTAGTGTTCAATTAGTGGTGTCAGTTGGGTTTTTGTGTCCAGACACTTTCATGGATCATGTGCTCCTCAAAATGGGGTTTAACAGGTATTCTACTTTTTGATGCACCTACAGACTTCATACCTGTTTAAATATGTATTTCATTATTATTGTTTTCTTTGGTTCTGTGAGTCTGTCTCTGATACAGAAGGCCAGACATGTCCTGACGTCTGTAGCCTTCCACATCTACCACGTTTCAGAATCTGGATTACCCATGTAGAATCCTCTTTCTGTCTCACAGCTGCCTTTTTTAGGTTGCACTTCGTTTTGTTTTTGCTCTCAAGTTGGATGTGATCTCTGCGGGAGTATTGTGCTTGCTCTTTCAGTCAGTTTGAGGTCCTATACTTCAACCATGCTTCCTCAGGCCTTTATTTAAATACATTACTAGAGGTAATGTCTTGGAGTTTCCTGACCAGGTTGATTGTACGAGATTCTGTCTTCTGAGTAGAAGTAGCCTATTTGGGGTTAAAGGTTCCTGTTTCTGCTTTGGTGATTTTTATTCTTTTCTTCATACTGTGTGTCTTTTCACCATGGGATCTTCCTGTGAGTTCAGTTCCTTTGTAGTGTTTCCTTTCTGTATTTCTTTGCTCCTGGGTGTGTATCATGTGATCTGTCTTTGTGACTATGTGTACACTCTGCACTCAGGTACCTGTTCGGTTTTTCTTTATTTTGTGAGCCAAGATGCCCCTCCCTTCCACAGTCCAAGCAGGAGACCCCCAGCCTGTTTCTACTGCCTCCCAGGACCTGGGTGCCACCTAGGGGCCACCAGTGGGGACTCACAGCACTGGCCTGTGGTGAGTCCTCTCTTCTCATTTAGTGTCTGTGGTGGGATGTGAACACCAGGTCGTTCTCCCCTTGATTGCCAATTCAGTTTTTCTTTACTAATTAATTTCTGCAGGTTTGACTTATATATCTCCCTATGTACTGACATCCCAAGTATGTATTTCTTTCTGGATGAGTGGTTCCTATGAAGAATATTCTTAGTTGCTTATTTTAATCTGGATGTTTGGAAGCATCCTTCCAGCATGCCTGTTTTCTACTTGTTTGATTATTGGTATCTAGTATATATTTTTTTAATTTTATTTTATTTGTGAACATACTGTACAGAGGGGTTACAATTGCATGGGCAGGATAATGCGTACATTTCTTACCAAGCATTGCAG
>NW_012267521.1:32553-43171 GCF_000151885.1 Dipodomys ordii
ATGGGACCTATGTTTCTTTGGGCCTGGCTTACTTCACTTAATATAATTTTTTCCAAGTTTTTCCATTTCCTAACAAACGGGGCAATGTCATTCTTTCTGATGGAGGCATAGAATTCCATTGTGTATATACGGTATCTAGTGTATTTTTTCTCCCCAGATTGCATCCATATATCACCCCATCCTCAGTAACTGTGTTTTAATATTATTTGTTGGAAATGTTCCATTTTCATCCTTACCTAGTCTTTTATATGATTGATTGTTTAATGACTGTATGAGTAACTGATGGATATTTATTGTATGTTATCTGTGACAGGGTATTGCCACCTCAGCCCAGTTGTCACAAACTGTCTTGCATACATACATGACACTCATTTCCTGGATCACTCCTTTGAGCCTTGGTTTCTCACTCAGTGAGGAGGATTTTGGTAATCCCATTTCATTTTCCTTTTTGGACTTCACTGTGATCTACACTAGATGATGTCCTTTCCTTTATTTTCTTACTCATCCTCTGGATTCTGGATAAACATATACATATATATATATATATATACATACATATATACATATATATATATATATGTATATATACTTTTGTTGATGTATGTATGCAGGCATATTTCTTTGAATTGGTAGTAGTGCTCCAAACATGGTACTCCATGAACATCCCAGGAAGACTGGAAGCTTCCTTGTAGCCTGGTGTTTGATAAGTGGTATCCATAGCAGGTTTTGTACCCAGACATATTCACGCATAGTACATCCTCCACATAGGGAATAAACATGAGTTCTACACATTCACACTCTCACATACTTCATACATGCTTAAAATATGTTTCATCACTTAAGAGTTTTTAAAGTGATTTTTCCTACATGGATTTATACAGAAGGCCAGACGTGTCCAGACCTCTGGCGCTTCTAGCATCTACCACCTTTCAGTAGCTGGATCACACATATGGACCCCCATTCTCTCTGACCAGTGTCTTTCTCATGATGGTCTGTGTGTTTGATTCTTTTCTGGAGTTGGATGTGTTTTCTGAGGCAAAAACATGTTTGGTATCTCACTCAGTTTGCATGCCTAGACTTGAAACATGCTTCCATCCTGGCTTTTTTTTCTTTTTTTAAACACATTCCTAGAGTTAATGTCCTAGAGTATCCTGCCCAGGTTGATTGTGCAGGGTTTTCTTTTCTGTGTGGAAGTATCAAAAATGTTGCTAAGGAGAGTTGGAGGAAGATGGTGGAGGAAGAGCTGGAGGCTAAACAAGGTATCTCATAGAAAGCAGTTTTACTGTTCCAGTGAACAGTCCTAGAACCAGAGAATTACACCAAGTGTGCCATCACAGTATAGAGTTTGGCCATAGAGAAAAAATCCAGGCAAGGGGACAGATCTGAGCACTATCTGATAGGTGTGGCTGCAGAAGCAGCTGTGGCTGCAGTGGCCGTAGCCGCCATACCTACAACATAGGAATCCGGGACAAAGGCACTAGATGCAGTGGGCAAGCGGATTCTACTCAACACCAGCAAGAACGGACAAGGAGCAGATATTTCATCCTGCAGATCACAGACCAGAGACAACCCAGGAACCAAGACTCCCGCATGAGTAGAACCCTGACATCCTCAATGCTTCTCAGGGAACAGAGGAGGAAAGGCAGCCCCTCCCCCACCACCGGAGATCTCCATCATTGATAATGACAAAGGCCAAGCTGAGCAGCTAGCTCCAACTCAGGCCTTGGAATAAAACAAAAGCATCATTTAGCAGGTCACAGGAACCTGATCTGACCTGCCAGGCTCAGCTCCACCCAGGGGAAAGTCACCCCACCCAGGCAGAGAAAGCTCCACCTTCGGAAGAGAGTCTTTCTTCACTGGGTAAACAGAGCCAGAGGCTGCCCCTCCCTACAGAAGCCTAGACAATCAATTGAAATTCAGTAAACATAAACCCAGAGAATGGCTCCAGGCTGGGCTCTGTGAGTATCTCAGTAGCTAGCCCCTCAGGGAAAAGCTGCTATCTGCTGTAAGGCCTCAACTCTACCCAGAAACTAGCCTTAACACAGCATCTCCAAACTAGAGGAAACAGCCATCTCCCTCTTTTGTGATACTCAAAGAAAATCTCTCTCCCACTAAACTAGCCTGGGAGGAAGATCACACAATCCTGGGTAAAGCAGAGCATTTTTCGGCCTGCTCAAACAGACTTGAGAAACCAATCAAGCTACAGGAAAACCAAACACCACAAGCAGACCAGAAACTCCACCAAAAGTCTAGTTAGGACATATGGGAGATACAGGATCTTTCCATCCTCCCCCCAAAAAAAAATTAAAAAAATTCTTTTTTTGTCCCTTTTTATTTAATTTTTAATTGCAAAAATTTTAAAAACTATTTTCTTTCAATCTTATTGCCTCGCATAATTTTTATTTTATGTGTATGTGTGTGTGTGTGCTTTTTAAAAAATTTCTACTGAACTTAAGGCCCCATTTTTTTCTTTCCCTTTTCTTTTTTTCTTTTTCATTCTTTTCATTTTTTCTTCTCTTTCATTTTTTACGTGACTTAATTGCTTTGCTGCTCTTGCTTAGATATATACCTGTTGTCGATTATTAGACTTTATCCCCCATTGTGTACACACTTTACCCAGAAATATGTTACTCAATACAAAACCTCTTAGGCTTAAATTCTTTAATAGCAGTACTATCTCTTTATACCTATATAATTTTTAATATTTTTATTGTGAAAATAATGTACAGAGGGGTTACAATTACATGGGTAAGATAATGAGCACATTTCTTATCAAGTATTGAAGCCTCCTGCTTTGTTTCCCCTTCCCATCCTTCGTATTCTTCTCCCACCCCGTCCCCCCACCAAAGTTGTAAAGGTCATTTTTCGACATAACGACTTGTACATCTCGTTGCAATGGGTCCTCCTGTATCCCTGATTTAACAATTTGTTTTTTCCCTTCCCCTCCACATATACCAACATCATATATAGTGAAAACAGGGGTTATAGCATGGGGGAGATACAGACAAGCAACAAAGACATAATCTTATGAATATGTTAGAAACAATGGCATGAAAGATCTCTTTCTTTCCTTCTTTCTTTCTTTCTTTTTTCCTTTCTTTCTTTCTTTCTTTCTTTCTTCTTTCCTTCCTTCCTTCCTGCCTTCCTTCCTTTCATTCTTTCTTTCTTTCTTCTTCCTTCTTTCCTTCCTTCCTTCCTTTCTTTCTTGTTTTCTTTCTTTCTTTCTTTCTTTCTTTCTTCTTTCCTTCCTGCCTTCCTTCCTTTCATTCATTCATTCTTTCTTTCTTCTTCCTTCCTTCATTCCTTCCTTCCTTCCTTCCTTCCTTCCTTCCTTCCTTCCTTCCTTTCTTTCTTTCTTTCTTTCTTTCTTTCTTTCTTTCTTTCTTTCTTTCTTTCTTCTTTCCTTCCTTCCTTCCTGCCTTCCTTCCTTTCATTCATTCTTTCTTTCTTTCTTCTTCCTTCCTTCCTTCGTTCCTTTCTTTCTTTCTGTCTTTCTTTCTTTCTTTCTTTCTTTCATCAGTTGTGGGGCTTGAGCTCTAGGCCTGGGAGCTGTCCTTGAACAATTCAGCTCAAGGCTCATGCTCTACCACTTAAGCCATAGCGCCACTTCTAGTTTTGTGTTGGTTTTTTTTTATTGTGATTAAGTGATTACAATAATCCCCAAATTTCACAGTATTGTGGAATAATGATGCTCATTTAAAGTCACAAGCTCATTCTAACTTTCCTGGAACAAATTGTATATCACGGTCTATAACATATAATGGTATACACATACATATACACCATACATGTGATCAGTGGCATGGGGTTATTTACTAGTGATTCAACCAGATGAGTGGACGTTCTTTGTTTCTTAAGTCCTGTTAATTTTGTCATATCACCTAATATTTTGTATTTAACATTCACTTATCAGGGAGACCATGTACCATTTGTCTCTTTGCTCTTTGATTACCTCGCTCAACGTGATTTCTTCTAGCTCCATTTCCCTGCAAATGCCATTATTTTGTCATTTCTAATGGCTGCATAATATTTCATTGAGTATAGATACAACAATTTTTGGACCCATTCATCTGTGGTGGGGCATCTGGGTTGTTTTCATATCCTAGCTATTGTGAACAGTGCTGTAGTAAA
This sequence comes from Dipodomys ordii, assembly GCF_000151885.1. Classification (NCBI taxonomy): domain Eukaryota; kingdom Metazoa; phylum Chordata; class Mammalia; order Rodentia; family Heteromyidae; genus Dipodomys; species Dipodomys ordii. The sequence goes on from NW_012267521.1 coordinate 36,685, forward strand.
CATGGAGGTGCATGTGTCCTTGTATATTGGTTCCTGTTGTTCAGGGTAGATGCCTAGAAGTGGTATGACTGGGTCATAAGGGAGGTCAATCTTTAGCGTTCTGAGGACCCTCCAGACTGCTTTCCAAAGTGGTTGTATAAGTGTACATTCCCACCAGCAGTGTAATAGGGTTCCTCTTTCTCCACATCCCTTCCAGCATTTGTCGGCTGATTTGTGGATGTGGGACATTCTGACTGGGGTAAGGTGGTATCTCAGGGTTGTCTTTATTTGCATTTCCTTCACCACCAGGGATGGTGAACATTTCCTCATGTGTTTCTTTGCCATTTTTATTTCTTCATCTGAGAAGTCCCTCTTTAGTTCCCTTGCCCATTTAGTAATTGGTTTGTTAGGTTTGGGAGGGATTAGTTCCTTGAGTTCCCTGTATATACTGGATGTTAACCACTTGTCTGATATATTGCTGGTAAATATTTTTTCCCAATTAGTTAGTTGTCTTTCTAGCTTGTTTGCAATAGATTTAGCTGTGCAGAAGCTTTTTATTTTAAGGTAGTCCCATTTGTCGAGTCTCTCTCCAATTTGTTGTGACCCTGGGACTCTGTTCAGGAAGTTCCTTCCTGTGCCTATTAGTTCAAGTGTCTCTCCTACTCTGTCCTGCAGTAGTTTCAGAGATTCAGGTTTAATGTTAAGGTCTTTAATCCATTTTGAGTTGATGTTGGTGCATGGTGATAGGCTGGGGTCCACTTTTAGTTTTCTGCATGTGGCCGCCCAGTTTTCCCAGCACCAGTGGTTGAAGAGGCTGATTTCTTCCATTGTATGTCTTTGGCTCCTTTGTCGAATATCAGATGACTGTAGGCCTGTGGATTTATTTCTGGACCTTCTATTCTATTTCATTGGTCTTCGGGTCTGTTTTTGTGCCAGTACCAAGCTGTCTTTGTTATTATAGCTCTATAGTAGAGTTTGAAATTCGGCATGGATATCCCTCCCATATTTTGTCTTTATTCCCTAGAATTGTTTTGGCTATTCTAGGTCTTTTGTTGTTCCATATGAATTTTTGGACTGTTTTCTGTATTTCAGTGATGTACGTCATTGGGATTTTAATAGGAATTGCATTGAATTTGTATATTAGTTTTGGAAGTATTACCATCTTTACTATATTAAGTCTGGCCTATCCATGAGATGGGAGGTCTTTCCATTTCCTAGTGTCTTCTGCAATTTCTTTAACTTTTTATAGTTTTCATTAAATAGTTCTTTTACATCTTTGGTTAGGTTAATTCCTAAATATTTTATTTTTGGGAGGTTATTGTGAATGGGGTTGCTTCCTTTATTTCCCTCTCTTCCTGTACGTTATCAGTGTATAGGAAGGCAACTGATTTTTGTGGGTTTATTTTGTATCCTGCTATTTTGCCGAAGTGATTTATGATTTCTAAAAGTTTGGGGATGGAGTTTTTGGGATCGTGGAGGTATAGTATCATGTCGTCTGCAAAAAGGGATAGTTTAACTTCTTCTTTCCCTATGCGGATCCCTTTAATGTCTTTTTCTTGCCTTATTGCCCTGGCTAAGGGTTCCAGGACTATATTGAAGAGGAGTGGAGACAGTGGACATCCTTGCCTTGTTCCTGATTTTAGGAGAATTGGTTGTAGCTTTCCCCCATTAAGTATAATATTGGCTATTGGTCTGTCATAAATGGCTTTTATTGTTTAAAGAAGTGTTCCTTCTATTCCTGTTTTCTCCAGAGCTTTTAGCATGAATGAATGTTGAATTTTATCAAAGGCCTTTTCTGCATCTGTGGCGATAATCATGTGATTCTTGACCTTGGCTCTGTTGATATGTTGGATTACATTTATTGACTTATGTATGTTAAACCATCCCTGCATCTCTGGGATGAAGCCCACCTGGTCATAGTGTATGATTTTTTTAATGTGTTTCTGGATTCTGTTAGCTAGAATCTTGTTAAGGATCTTTGCATCTGTGTTCATCAAGGAAATTGGCCTGTAATTCTCCTTTTTGGTTGGGTCTTTGCCTGGTTTGGGGATGAGTGTGATATTGGCATCGTAGAATGAGTTTGGGATAGCTCCCTCCTTCTCTGTTTCTCTGAAGAGCTTGAGGAGTATGGGTATTAGTTCTTCTTTAAAGGTCTTATAGAATTCTGCTGTGAATCCATCTGGTCCTGGACTTTTTGTTGGAAGATTTTGATAGCTTCCTGTATCTCGTTGTAGGATATTGGCTTATTTAATTGGTTTACTTCTTTGTTCAGTTTGGGCAAATTGTATTTCTTTAAAAATGCATCCATTTCTGCCAGGCTTTCTTCCTTTAGAGAGTATAACTTTTGAAAGTAGTCCTTTAAGATTGTTTGGATATCGTGGTTATGTGTTGTGATTTTTCCCCTGGCATTCCTAATCCTGTTAATATGGGTTTCCTCTCTTCTTTTGTTAATTAATCTTGCCAACAGTCCATCAATTTTATTTAGTTTTTCAAAGAATCAGCTTTTTGTTTGGTTAATTTTGGCTATAGTTTTCTGATTTTCTAATTGGTTAATCTCTGCTCTTAATTTGGTTATCTGGCTCCATCTAGTAACTTTAGGTTCCATTTGTTCATGTTTTTCTAGCTGTTTTAATTGCAACATGAGAATATTTACTTGGTCTGTTTCTATTTTCTTGATGTGGGCACTGAGGGCAATAAATTTGCCCCTCAGGACTGCTTTTGCTGTGTTCCACAAGTTTCCTTGAGAGGTGTTTTCATTTTCATTGAGTTGTAGGAAAGTTTTTATTTCTTCTTTGATCTCTTCCATTACCCAGGCATTGCTAAGAAGTATGCTGTTCAATTTCCATGTATTAGAGAAATTTCTGCGGTATGCTGTTATTGAGAACTAGCTTGATTCCACTGTGGTCAGATAGGATACAGGGGATTATGTTGATCCCTTTGTATTTGCTTAAGTTCCTTGCATGAACTATGATATGGTCTATTTTGGAGAAAGTTCCATGAGCTGCTGAGAAGAATGTGTACTGTGTTGTTTTGGGGTGAAATACTGGGTAGATGGCCTCACTTAATTTGGTAGCTTCTTTGCCAATCCTCTGGTTGGTATACCTGTCCTTTGGTGAGAGTGGCGTGTTAAAGTCTCCTAGAATTATCGTATTGGGATCTATTTTATTCTGTAAGTTTGAGAGCATTTCTTTGACATATCTGGGTGCACCAATGTTTGGGGAATATAAGTTGATGATGGTAATAATCTCCTCTTGGATTGTTCCCTGTATGAATATTTAGTGTCCGTCCTTGTCTTTCTGTACTGATTTTAATGAAAAGTTTATTTTGTCAGATATCAGGATAGCTACACCTGCTTTCTTACTGGGGGCATTTGATTGGTAGATCCTTTTCCACCCCTTCACTCTGAGTTTGTTTGTATGTTTGGCTGAGAGGTGGGTCTTCTGAAGGCAACAGATGGATGGGTCATGTTTTCTGATCCAATCTGCAGTTCTTTTTCTTTTGATTGGCGAATTAAGCCCATTAATATTAAGAGATAGTATAGAGAGATGCATTGTGGTCCCTGTCATTCCCTGTTTTCCTCAGATTTTCTTCTTTCCTTTCCGCCTGTGCTTGCTCAGTTAGACTTCGATTAATGCCTGTCTGGGTGCAGGTCCCAGTTCCTGGTTGGTTTCTTCAGGCTCTGTCCCACCTCTTAGTATTCCTTGTAATGCTGGCTTAATGTTTACGTATTTATTTAGTTTTTCTTTGCTATTAAAAGTTTTCAGTTCTCCATCGAATGTGAATGCTAGCTTTGCCGGGTATATCAGTCTGGGTTGGCAGTTATTGGCTCTCAGGGCTCGTATGGTACTTTCCCAGGCTTTCTTGCGTTCAGTGTTTGTGTGGAGAGATCTGCAGTGATTCTAATTTTTTACCCATTGTAGTATAGCTCCTTCTTCATTTTTGCTGCATGCAAGATTGTTTCCTTATTATTCAGATCTATCATTTTTACTATAATTTGTCTAGAAGTGTTTCTCCTGGGATCTTGCTTGGTAGGTGTTCTATATGCTTCTGTTATGTAGGTAAGATGTTCTTTTTTGAGATGGGGAAAATTTTCACCGATTATCTTGTTGAATAGGTGTTGCATTCTCTTGCTTTGAAATTCCTCACCTTCATCCACTCCAATTATACGAAGGTTAAATTTCTTGGCAATATCTGCTTGCTCTTGAATTTCCCTTTGGCATAATTTGAGTGACTTTTCCATATCTGTCATTTTTTGGTCCAGTTGGTGTATTCTATCTTCTGTATCTGACACTCTACCTTCCATTTCCTTCACTCTGTTAACTATGGTTTCCATTGTTGTTTGCAAGGAGGAAGTGGATTCATGTATGGATTTGATGTTGGTTCTCAAAGTACTGATCTCACTTCTTATTGAGTTATGTACTGTCTCTATTTTGGCATTTATCTCACTTCTTAGGGAGGTGTGTGCTGCCTCTATTTTTGCATGCATCTCCTGTTTGATATCTTGCATCATTTTTGGTAGTTCATTCTTGTGCTCTTTCAATTTCTGGTCTATTTCTCGCTTTATTTCTTGAGTCATTGCCTCCAGCATCCCTTGGATGTAGCTTTTGTCTTCCATTCCAGCTTTGCTCCCACTGGGGCTCTCCCCTGCATGGCTGCTGGCTATTGAGGATAGCTTGCTATCCTGGGTGTTGATAAACCTTGTAATTTTTCTCTGTGATTTTTGCATGGGGGTTCAGGGATTATTGGAGACTAATCTGAAATTTTGTTTTGGTGTGTCTGTCTTTGCTTGGTTGCTGTTTCTGTATTGGTAGAGAGAGTCTCCTTATGTACTTTTTATACAAATTTTTTTCTAAAACTTTTTTGATTTTTAATTTTTAACTTAAAAATTTGTTTTCTATTAACTTTTTTTTCTTCCTCTTATAATTTTTATTTTAGGGGTATATGTGTGTACTTTTTTCCTTTTTTGTTTTCTTTTTTCATTTAAAAACTTTTTTTGTTTAGCTCTACTGACCTTTTTAACTTTATTTCTTTCCTTCACATTCTTTTTACTTTTTCTTGCCTCTCGTTCTTCTTTGCGTGATTTAATTGCTGTTCTGCTCATCCTCAGATACATCCATAGTCGATTATGAGACCTTATCCCCCATTGTGTACAGACTTAATCCAGAAATTTATTACTCAATTCAAAACCTCTTAGACATAAATTCCTTAATAGCAGTATTACCTTTTATACCTATATAATATTTTAAATATTTTTTATTTTTGAGGTTTTCATATCTCCTTTCTATCCCTCCCCTTCTCTTATTCTATCCACGTTTTTCTCTGAATAATACATTTTTAAATTTGCATAATTTTTAATGTTGCACTTTTAATTTTTAATTTTTGTTTTTCTATTTTTTCTTGTCTCTTTTTTTCTTTCTCTTTCTTCTTTTATTCTCTCTCTCTACTATGATTCTATCCAACATATTTCCCACTTTGAGATTAGGCCTTAGTTAAGTTAACTCTCCCTCTACCTTTCCACATTCCTCTATTCCTATTTTTACCCGCATCTCTCCTTAAACCAAATAATTTCTGGTTTGCCATAATCTTCCTTTGCAGTTAGTAGCCCATTAATACATAGCTGTTTGATGTTGATTAGACATATCTGTTGAACTAGATTGTATCTGCAGACTTTTGACTGTGCAGCTACAGACTTTAGTTGATGCTTGACTTAAGATAGAGTTATAGCACAAAACTGGTGTTACTTTCATCCCAAATGGGCAGAGCCACCGGGAAAAACACAAGAAAAATGGCAAGTCCGGTATCTCAACTTCCACTCATGATAATCAGGAGACAGAACAGATAATGAATAATCCAGAGGAGAGCTCCCAAAAAGCTCTACAAACACTACTGGTAAACATGATAAATGAAAAGATTGAAAACCTGCAAAGGGTTCTGTATGTTCATGGTAGGTAGAGAGAGGAGGCAACCAAAGGTCAATACAGGAATATCATGAACGTGAGGAAGCTACTCAAAGATTGATACAGGAATTGTGTGAGCAGCTTGAGAATGCTCAAAGAGAAATAAAGGAATGGAGTGAGCAGGCTGAGATCAGTCAAAGAGAAAGTCAGGAATGGCATGATCAGGTTGAGAACACTCAAAGAGAACTACAAGAATTGCATGAACGTGAGGAAGCTAATCAAAGAGTAATACAGGAATTGAGAGAGCAGGATGAGACTCCACAACGATCACCAAGGCATTCATGGAATGCATAAAGAGAGCTGAAAGAATTCAGTGAGACCAGAAAGAGAATGCTGAATAGAACCCGACAAAAGGAATGCAGTCCAAGGAAACCATAACCAATCAAATAAAAGATTTGAGAATAAACACTGAACACCAAATTAAGGAAGTAAAGAACTTCATACAAGATCTAAAACAAAGCTCCAACAAAGAATTTGAAGCCATCAAAGCCGACCAACTAGAAAGAAAAGAAATAAAAAACAAATTTGAAAGTCTTGACAGTAGATTAGGA